>NW_013668526.1:63937-94951 GCF_000517525.1 Limulus polyphemus | reverse complement strand
GTAATTAATTTGATGCTCCCCAAGGTTTGTAGGTATGTAGACGAGACTGTACTTAGGGTGTAAATATGATGAAGATGAGAAGACTGTTAACTATAATTACTATTAGAACGTAAGCAGTAATTAATTTGATGCTCCCCAAGGTTTGTAGGTATGTAGACGAGACTGTACTTAGGGTGTAACCATGAAGACGAGAAGACTGTTAACTATAATTACTATTAGAACGTAAGCAGTAATTAATTTGATGCTCCCCAAGGTTTGTAGGTATGTAGACGAGACTGGATTAAGGATTCAACATGGGTTGTAAGAAGAATATAATAGATTTTAGGTTAAATGTGGTTTTGACTAAACAAGCCTAGATTTAATGTTAAAGATGGTTTTGTATGTATAGGCGAACGGCTATCGATTAAACATAGTTTGGGGGGTTCATGAATTAGCTTATTAAAGTGACTTTAAAAGTTGTGCAAATACTTAATTTCTACCGAAACATGAGCAACCCCAGCATTAGTAACAGTTCTTGTGAAAAACATTCATGTTATGAAAGTGTACGTCCAACTCTAATTAATTAGCGTCCTGTTTAGGTACAACTGTCCTTAAGTTTCAGAAGGAACAATGTAACTGAATAGTTATTCCACAAAAAGCGATTTCTTTCAAAAATCCACGCGAAGTTACACTGATGATATTTGCTCAAATTCGTATTTAATTTTGAGCTGACAAACTATAAAAAGAAGCTAGTCAAACGCACCCACTACCAACTATCATTTGACCGAATAGTGTGATTTGACCATTTTTATAACGCACCCGCAGCCCCAGAGCCCTTTAAGTTGTGGAAGCGTTATAACAGTGACAGTCAACCCCATTGGGTGGATGGTGGGTTGTAGGATGATGCTGAGTAGCTGCCTTCCATATGACCATTAGTACAAAATTAGGGACATATAGTACAACTAAATGTGCCATAAATACAAAATAGAAATATTCCTTCCTTAACACAGACAAAATCTTCCTTACCAGAAAGCAGCGCCACCTTCCTTAACACAGATAAAATCTTCATTACCAGGAAGAAGTGCCACCTACCTTAACACAGATAAAAATCTTCCTCACCAGGAAGCAGTGCCACCTTCCTTAACATAGATGGAATCTTCCTTACCAGAAAGCAGTGTTACCTACTTTAACACAGATAACATTGTCCTTAGCATGAAGCAGTGTCGCCTTCCTTAAAATAGATGGACATTAAGTCAGTAAACAAACTAGTGTTGTAGAACGAAGATACTAAAGACAGCAAACATACTTGTGTTTTAGAACAAAGCTTCTAAAGTCAGTAAACAAACCTGTATTGTAGAACGAAGATACTAAAGTTAGTAAACAAACTTGTGTTGCAGAACAAAGATACTAAAGACAGTAAATAAACTAGTGTTGTAGAACGAATATACTAAAGTCAATAAACAAACTTTTGTTGTAGGACAAAGATACTAAAGTCAGTAAACAAATTAGGTTGTTGAAGGAAGATACTAAAGTCAGTAAACAAACTAGTGTTGTGGAACGAAGCTTCCAAAATCAGTAAACAAACAAGCAGTGTCACCTTCCTTAACACAGATGGAATCTTCCTCTCCAGGAAGCAGTGCCACCTTCTTTAACACAGATAAAATTTTCCTTACCAGGAATCAGTGCTACCTACCTTAACATAGATGGAATCTTCCTCTCCACGAAGCAGTGTCACCTACCTTAACATAGATAAAATTTTCCTTACCAGGAATCAGTGCTTCCTTCCTTAACACGGATAAAATCTTCCTCTCCAGGAAGCAGTGTCACCTACCTTAACACAGATGGAATCTTCCTTACCAGGAAGTAGTGTCACCTACCTTAACACAGATGGAATCTTCCTTACCAGGAATCAGTGCTACCTTCCTTAACACAGATAAAATATTCTTTACCAGGAAGTAGTGTCACCTACCTTAACATAGATGGAATCTTCCTTACCAGGAAGCAGTGTCACCTTTCTTAACATTGATAAAATCTTCCTTAACAGGAAGCAATGCCACCTTCCTTAACAGAGATAAAATTTTCCTTACCAGGAAGCAGTGCCACCTTCCGTAACACAGATAAAATCTTCCTTACCAGGAAGTAGTGCCACCTTTCTTAACATTGATAAAATCTTCCTTACCAGGAAGCAGTGCACCTTTCTGAACATTGATAAAATCTTCCTTACCTGGAAGCAATGCCACCTTCCTTAACAGAGATAAAATTTTCCTTACCAGGAAGCAGTGCCACCTTCCGTAACACAGATAAAATCTTCCTTACCAGGAAGCAGTGCCACCTTCCTTAACATAGATGGAATCTTCGTACCAGGAAGTAAGGACATCTCCTTTAAAGTTAAGTTTTCATAACTTCCTAGGTAACGAATGAGGAAACTTACCCATTATGTAATAACATGAATTTCAATAGTTAGAGTATCGAAACATTCTTTTAACTAGAAGTAGAGCTTTTTTAGCAGAAAATATGGAGACATCCCTTATCCTGGTTCACATATTTAATCAGGAACACCTATGTTATTAGGGATTTTTTAGCATAAAATATGGACACATCTTTTATCCTGGTTCACATATTTAATCAGGAACACCTATGTTATTAGGGATTTTTTAGCATAAAATATGGACACATCTCTTATCCTGGTTCACATATTTAACCAGAACACCTATATTATTAGGGATTTGTTAGCATAAAATATGGATACCTCCTTTATCCTGGTCCACATACTTTATCAGACCCATCTCCATTTTTATTGGATTCTTTAGGAGAAAATATGGACACCTCTCTTATCCTGAACCATATAGTTTACTAGACACATACACACTGTTGGGGAAAATGCCCTCGTCATGTATCATCTATCTCACTTGGAATTTTTAGCAGGATATACACACAAGTGTTTTCTTATCATGGACATCTTGTTTATGAGGATTTTAGCAGTAGGAAATACGGTAAGCTTTCTTGTCTCGGGACAACTAATTTATTATGTACTAGCTCTAGTAATCATCCGTTGGACAGGTGAAATAAAAACTCGTTTGAAAGAAAGGATAGAAAATTTTGCTTGTGTTTTTTCTTTCTTCTTAATATAATAAACATTAAAAGTGCGATAAAAATTCATAAGGTAACAATACTGAAAAGAAAGACATACTGTTTTCAAGAATTCTATCAATATGAAATTAGATTGAGATTCACCTCATTACCTTTCTCATGTCATCCTGTATCACTGTGTCAAGTTTGATGCTGATTAATAAAGAAATGCGGATTCAGCATCAGGAAATATGTAAAGCGTTCTTGTCTCCGGACACTTATTTTATCCGGGATTCAGTAGCAGGAAATATAGAGTTATTATCTCGGGATACCTAATTACACGTCAGTACTAGTCAGAAAAGGCTGGCTTCCACAGAGGTGAAACAAAAACATTACCACTATTTATCTAAATTGTAAAACCTTACAATAGAAGGAAGCAAACAAGTTATTTGAAGATGTTACTTATGGCATAGTCAATGGTTGCAGATTTAAAAAGGACGATGATTAAGAAAATGGTTTAAAAATTATAGGCTATCCGCTTTTTATTTTTAAATCTTAAAATAAATACTTTGGCAAACAAAAATGAATAATTACACCCTTCTTCAACGTAGTTCATGCTTCTGTAAGTAAGAATTATTTTAATTAGTAACCGGAAACATTACACTGAGATGGACGTTATTGTATCTTTGAATGATACTAATAATTATTTTAGAACAATTTGACGTTATTCTATCTTAATAAAGCTTTGAACAAGTTTGATGAGTCCTCTTTACCGACAATACAAGAAGCATAATTTCTTAAAACATGATCATCACGTGCAAAAGGTTGACACTTGTATAGAAATGAATATTAAATATTTTTATTGATCTCAACAAATAAAGATAAACAGACATATCTCCGCTGACGCAACCGTCATAACTGACAGAGAAGAAATGACCTCATCGACAGAACGATAGCAGTGATGAGTTCAGCTTTTAATTTTTTTTATAAGTATTTGAATATTTCTCTTTTCAAGATATTAACGTTTACTAGATGATATTTTTCAAAATGTGTCATGATTAATTGTTGGACAAAAATCTCCTAAATTTTGTTTCTCTTTCAATATACCTAATATGACTAGGAAGACATTCTATTAAATTTACGAAGCTTTCTCATAAGAACCTGGATAGCAAAACAAAAGAGCTAGGTAACGCACTTTCTAGGATATGAATACCGTTATATGATTCTGTTGACGATTGGCTCAGAGTTTCCTAGAAGCATATCTGAAAAACTTATTTTAAATCGCTCAAATAAAAATAGAGGAATACAGACAAACTAATATTGTAAAAAGGAAATATTAATCCCAGTAAACAAACTAGTGTTGTTCAAAATAAATGTTAGATTTAGTGAGTAAACACATCTATATTGCAGAACGAAGATACACTCAGTAAATAAACCAGTATTGCTGGAAGGAAATGTTAAATTTAATGCGTAAACAAACCTGTATTGTTGAGTGAAGATACGAAAATCAGTAAACAAATTTGTGTTGTAGAACGAGGATGCTAAAATCAGTAAACAAATTTGTGTTGTAGAACGATGACACTTAAGTCACTAAACAAGCTACAGCTGTAGAACGACGCCTCTAAAAATCAATAAATAAACTAGTGTTGTAAAACGACGTCACTAGTCAGTAAACAAACTAGTGTTGTAGAACGACGACACTAAAGTCAGTAAAGAAACTAGTGTTGTAGAACGAAGATACTAAAGTCAGTAAAGAAACTAGTGTTGTAGAACGACGACACTAAAGTCAGTAAAGAAACTAGTGTTGTAGAACGAAGATACTAAAGTCAGTAAAGAAACTAGTGTTGTAGAACGAAGATACTAAAGTCAGTAAAGAAACTTGTGTTGTAGAACGAAGCTTCTATAGTCAGTAAGTAAACTAGTGTTGTAAAGCGACGACACTAAGTCAGTAAATAAAGTTGTGTTGTAGGACAAAGATACTAAAGCCAGTAAACAAAGTAGTGTTGTAGAACGAAGCTTTTAAAGTGGGTAAATAAACTAGTATTGTAGAATGACGACACTAACTCAGTAAACCAAATTGTGTTGTAGAACAAAGATACTGTAATCGCTGATTCACATTTTGTTGGTAGAACTTTTATTTTACAGGAGCGACATGGTAAATTCTTTTCTTTACACTCTTATTTCTTATGGATATGTGAATGTCGGTACGTAGGTCGCACTTCACAAAGATTGCAGGATATAATTAAACAACATGTACCCACATCCATAAGGAATAAGAGTGTGAAAGAAAATAATTTACCATGTCGTTCCTGTAAAACAAAAGTTCTACCACCCAAAATGTGAATCAGCGATTGGCCAGCATTTACTAGTGAACCCGACTTGTGCTGACAACTACACGGATAGAAGGTTTAAAACTATTGCAAATGATTGATCAACCTTTCATCTCTATATTTTGGAAGCCATCTTTATTAAAACACATAAACCTGTACTTTGCTGCCAAAAAGAATTTCTGTACAATCTACACATCCTTCAGTAGGTCTGTGACATTTCATGATTGGCTTAAGGACATGCCAATCAGTGATTGCCTTACCGGCCTACGTTGATCTGACTCATTTCATAAGTTGTACTAATTCCTATAGCTATTATTCTGTGACGGTGATTTTTAATTCTATTTTTTACCGTCATATATTATTTACTTTTCAATGTATACATAATCAATACATAACAACTTATCTGTTAAACCTAGAGGCTTATTAATTACTAGCATAGGTCCTCGCGCTACGCGTGGAATTATTTCGATGGATCCACGGAATGACGGGACGGTGTGTACGTGCGTCATTCGCCATGCAGGGGAAAACTGGAAAATTTGGAAAAGGAATCTTAAACTTCCCTTGGTTCATACCCAAGAACCCCTTCCAGTTTCGTGACGATCAAAAGTCGGAATACAGTAAATATTTCATTTGTCAGATGTGTAGCTAAAATAAGTTGATCGATCCATCTCCGTCTGTATATATATACTCAGCTACGAAAGCAGGAATGTAATTATAATTCTAGAACTGTCAACATATGCTGTATTATACATTAAAAAGATCCAACATTCTAAGTACCATTCACAGTGAAAACTATATATATGGTTTACTACTGAGATCAGAAAGTTCTGAAATCATGGCGTATTAGTCTGCAGGATGGATAACGATATTTATTGATATAGTTTTTAACTTAAAAGTAACAAAATAGCGATAAATACAAAAACTAAAACATCTGAAAGAAACTGTTGGGCGCAAAGTTTTTTATGTACACTTAATGATACCAGCATCCCAGTAACTTTACAATAATACCATTACGTAGAAACGAATTATATTTGATCAATATTTGAAACGTTTTGCTCTTTACTAAGTTAGATAAGCTCACATTACCGAACAACTTCAAAAAATAAATTATTTTGAAGTGCGTGAATTTATTTGAATATGTTTTGTAAAACTGCTAACTCTCATTTTGGACATAGTGCATGGGAAAGATAAAGTTTAAAGAAAAATAAACGTGCAGAAATCAATGATTTAAACAAAAGTATGACGTACTTACCGTTAAAATTCAAATACAGCTTGTATTCTCGCCAAAAACCGAAATCAGCTCTTACTGATGGAAAAGTTCCAGCTTTATAGTAGTATCACACAAAGCATTGGTGATAGTGCTTAACCCGGATAAACTATTGCTATATCGTCATCTATCAACGTACGTTTCTCAAACTACTAACAACAGAACAAGAATTATGACTGAACAGCAGACAAACAGACGCTAACATGATAAGTCGAATATAGCGCCCTCTATTCGTACACCTGCAAATCAATGACGCCATCCATTTGTAAATTACGGAAACGGTAAAAACTCGAAATGAATCATCCCTTGCAAAATATATGGATAGATCACCATTAGATCATTACTCAAAGTTCTATGAATCAGCACTGTCGTCAGCTTTCTTCTTTCATTAAATACATTTTGAGAAAAAAAAATGAATAAATGCAGTTTTCTCATCTTATTCAAACCAAATTATGTTTTTTACCAAAAACATTAAAGTTATCACTTCTTATTACTGGCCCCCCAGTGGCACAGCGTTATGTCTGCGGACTAACAACGCTATAAACCGGGTTTCGATACCCGTGGCGAGCAGAGTACAGATAGCCCATTGTGTAGCTTTGTGCTTAACTTCAAACAAACAAATCTTATTACTGCTAATTTAGTTATACATAATTTGCTGGCAACAGAAGTAAACAAGATGATCCACTGTTTATCGAAGTAGAAAGTGTAATAATGTATGTCTTTTAAAGAAATACTTCAACTACTGATCACTCTCTTTTAGCGTCATACAAAACCACATATATCAAGATATATTCCATTTTACATGCTCCTTAAATAACTTTTTTCTTTTTAATTATGAAAACGACATTGGATACCAAAGTGATTAAACTCTATATCGCTTATCGTTACTTAAAGTAATGATCATTAAAATCTCATCTGAAAAAAATCAAAACTATGTTCAATTGACAGGTGCCTATTTCGTTTACATATTTTTAAAAGCAATTATTATTTTGCGAAGATTATTGACAGTGGTTTCAGTTTAAACCTAAAACCTATCTTTACTTCAAGTATCATCAAAGAGTTGATTCAAAACGTCGCCAAAGTAACCTTTACTTATAAAATAAGATTATCCGTTCTTATCATTATTCTTTAATTTTCTCTTTGCGCATATTTTTGAGTTTTTTAGATAATTTTATGAACTACACTTTTTTGCAGCTATTCAAAATTGCTACGATTTCTATAAATTTGACAGAAAATTTGGGTTATGGAAAGTACGGTTTGGTTTGTTTGGAATTTCGTGCAAAGCTACTCGAAGGCTATCTGCACTAGCCGTCCCTAATTTAGCACTGATAGACTAGAATGAAAGCAGCTAGTCAACAAGACCCACCGCCAACTCTAGGGCTACTCTTTTACCAATAAATAGTGGGATTGACCATCACTTATAACGCTCCACAGCTGAAAGAGCGAGCATGTTCGGTAACGGGAGTCACTCATTAACAATAAGGAGATATGAATATAATATTAGAAAATAATAACTGAAAAATAAAGACTATTGAAATTTAAACCATATTAAGGTTAATAAAAGATCTCTTTAAGTTATAACAGGGAAGAGCATAAGATATAGTAATAAGAAATAAACAAACACAAAAAATTATATATCACATTTTGGAAGATTCTGTCGTATTTTATTTTTATATACAATTTGCTATTTAAAATATGTTATTTTATATAGTTGTTGTTTATAGGTGTGTTTTTTTTTCTCCATTTCATGCTTGTTCTTATAACCTACTAGCTGGAGTACCCATCCGTTGGACTTGTGAATTAAAAACTCGTTTGTAGCAAAGGATTGGAAGTTGTGCTTCTATTATTTTTCTTAACATAATAAACATTAAAAGTGACATAAAAATACATAAAGATACCAAAACTGAAATGAAAGACATACTGCTTTCAAGAATGTTATCAATATGAAATTAGATTTGGAGGATCCAATTCCCCTCACGACCTTCTTCATGTCATCCTGTGTCACTGTGTCAAGTTTTGCTGCATTTGGTAGTTTCCCGAAATTAGATATGAAATTAAACGAGGGGAGGGGATCCAAGAAAAATCCTCATCACCTTTCTCATGTCATCCTGTATCATTGTGTTAAGTTAAGTGCTGATTGGTCAAGAAATGTGGAGACGTATAAGGAACAGATATATACACACACACACATAGACGTAGGAGCCGGGGAGTCAAGGGGGCAATTGCTCCCCAAATTCTGGCTCAAATAGTTTTTCGGGCAGAAATCACCCATGCATATCTATAACTTTTATATTTGCAAATTGATTATGCCTTTTAAGAAAATATATTACGCACACGCAACATTTTTACTTTTTAGCGCCATATGGTTCCGCATGAAAGTCATTGGAAACATTTTTTTTTCAAGAGACTTTAAACTTATAGTACATGATTTTAAAGTCGATTTTATATTTTCGGGCAAAACTTGCTTGCCCCCCTCGGTCAAAATCAAGCCCCTACGCCTATGCACGCACACACATATTGAAGTATATTTACATAGATTATGTCATAGTATTTTTCAGGGTTACTTCTGATGTTACCTGAAAGTTCCATTGTCTGTTAGTGTTCCTTAACATTAACACTGATCATAACCCTTTTTTATCAGTTTTTGCAACAATTTAGTATGTTGCTGCTGAATATAAATTGTAACTTAAGAAATATCTTTAATATTATTCAGGTAAAAAATTGTTTCTATCAGAATGTTTCACTAAGCTATGCAAAGACTATGTGTGCATAACCGTCCCTAATTTTGTACTGGTAGACTAAGAGAGAAGGCAGTTAATCAACAACAACCACCGCCAACGATTAGACTACTCTTGTCTGACCGTGTAGGATTATGAAAGTCACTCTTATAATACACCCGCTGCCCCAAAATGTGGAGCGCGTTTTTGTGGCAACGTGAAGCGAACCTTGAAAATTCAGATTGATAGATTGGCACGCTAACCACTAGGTCACGCCCGACCCCTAGAAAAAAGTAACTGCATTATTTCAACAATGCTTTATAAACTTGTACTTTTAGTATGTTTTTGTTTGTTTGTTTAAACTCCAACCCTGATGCTAAACAAACCTATTTATTCATGTTTATTTACTGATATAGTCTAATTACGTTGTAATATCTAGTTATTTTTATCTTCATTTGGATTTAACCAAATTATTTTGTCACAGTATTCTAAAACAGACAAATAATTTTTCACATTTTTTAACCATGTATTTTTTACATTTATTACAAAGGCAGAAAAAAAACAGCTAAGAATGCGGTTGCACAAGTCTATCACCTGGTAACAACTCCATGATGCCTGGTAACGACACCATGATGCCTGGTAACAACTACATGATGCCTGGCAACAACTACATGACGCCTGGTAACAACCCCGTGATGCCTATTATCCCTCTCACTAATGATACGTGGAACAATGGCTGCAGGTGTTTGATGAAAATCGAATATATAACAAAACTCAACAGGTGTGCGGGTTTAATTATAATTTTTTTAAAAGTCATTTTGTTCTTTTCCGTTTTCACGCGATTCTACATGCAAGTGCTCGTGCTACCTTGTAACTAAACAAGCATGCGAGAGGACATTACACCTTAAAAATTATATGCCTGCCTTTACTGGGCGTGGGAAAATAGGTTTATTTGTTACTTCTTGAATCTTTCATAAATAACATCACTTTTGCATCTCTTATCGCTCTTATTAATGTTAACATCTGTAGCCCTGGACTTCGAATGTCACACACAGTACGTACTGTAACCTGCCGCATGGTGGGTTGGTCACTTTCTAGTTTGGTATCTTAGCGATGGTTTCTTGCCTTGTTTTTGGGCTTGTTGGGTGTAGAAACAAATGAAAGTGAGTGGCAATCATCTTTTAAAGTAAAACTCTCTATCATTGTTGAGTTTTTAGCGTGTTTATTTGTATTATGCCTATTGAGTACTTTGGCCATCCCTACATACAGAGTCTACCGACTCTATGATAATTTTAGGTTTCATGTACAATATTTACATATAAGTGCTCCTGTTGTCATCGATCGTGCTTGGAAACTTAGTCTTATCTGAAAACAGTAAGCTCAATCTAGATTACAACCTAGTGCTTCTCACATTACATGGTTGTTTGATCTTGTTCGTGACGTTCCGTGATCAGCCCCATGTTATGCTTCGTTGAAATACCAATGTGTATCTATTAACAGCAAAGCTGATATCCTGTTTCTTATTGTAAAAACATTAAAAAAACATTTCTTAAGCCATATAATTAAATATTTTTAATGGAATTTGTATTTTTTAGCACATTGCCTTCAAAGAAACGGAATGATGGCAACACGATCTTCATGTAACTTCAACCTCTTCAATTTCACTAATTACATCACAACCATCATTAAAGTAACAGTGGCGCTATCTACACGTCATACATGACTCATTGATGTGTTTTGTTTTTCACTATAATTTTGCACAGTTAAACTATTTAATAAAGATGTACATCCTAAGCTCACGCGAATATCTATATTTCATTCAATTTTTAACTTGCCTATTGATTATGTTCATAAAATACTCGAAGTTATCAGTTCTACTTTTTCATATAACGTTCCATATATAAACACACATACATTATTTTAATTCATGTTTCATTCTACGTTTGGTTAGTGGTAATTAATATTCTAAATATATTACTTTAGACCCGATCTTCTTTTCATTAGTTGGCCAGGTGGTTAGGGAGCTGGACTCGCAATCTACGGGTTCGAATCCCCGTCACACCAAACATGCTCACCTTTTAAGCCGTGGGGGCGTTATAATGTGACCGTCAATCCCACTATTTGTTGGTAAAAGAGTAGCCCAAGAGTTGGCGGTGGGTGGTGATGAGTAGTTGTCTTCCCTCTAGTCTTACACAATTAGGGACGGATAGCGCAGATAGCTCTCGTGTAGCTTTGCGAGAAATTCAAAACAAATAAACAAACAAAACTTTTCATTAGTAAAAGTAAAAAAGGAGAAGTCAATAAAAATCTTCACCTGTGTCATTTCAGCTCACAGCTGGTGCACATTCGATTCTTACTGTGGAAACATCTTCAAAGTAATCGGTATGTTTCAACTCTTTTAAATAATTAATTATTAGTCACATTTCCAGTACAATATTTTCTGGAAAAACTGCTTTATGTCCCTTTTTAATTAAAAAATACTGTTATGCGCTTTATGGAACATGTTTTGACGAACTATGTGGTTAGTTCAATGTCACTTATTCAACATAGTTTTGGCTTAAAATGAAGTACAATTAGAAAAGTAGCCGAAAATCATTTTTTAAAAGGATAAACAACTATTATTTCTAATTGAGGTTATTTTACTAGATTGTCTAAATCAGCGTTTCTCAACCTTTATGATACCAGACACTGGTTCAACGCCTCCCTAAATTGTTACGGAAATGCAAGTACAATAAAAAACCATTACAATTTACTTAAGAATATTCTATCAGTTTGTGTTTGTTTCTGTGAAACACCGCGTAGGTGGTTGTGGCGGACTAGTGGTTGAGAAATATTGGTATAAACAGTGTATAGTGGCAAATTTGAAGATTTATTCAAATTTATCTATGTAATTTACACTGCAACACTTGATAATAACAACAATAAGATTATGAAACCAGTGGCGACCTTTTGATAAAGATATATAAGAAGTGTGATAAACGACTAACTACACCTTTTTGATAGGTTTTGCACTGCGGTTGAGTATAATAGCCGAAAAGCAGGTCAGACGGTATGAGGCTTTCAGAAACTTCGTATTTTACTGGGCGTTTTCTAAGGAAGTAAGGGTGTCGAAAAAGGGACATTTATAACAGGAAAGAAGGATGTACCTGAGGTCAGATCAACGAACTTTTGAATACAATGCATATATAAAGCTCCATTCAAAAGTAAAGATGAAAGGTGTTGCTATGAAAATATTAACAAAAAAAACTGGGATTTGTCTTAAAGACCTAAGGACAGCACAATTTCCAGTGTCTTACAATAGCTCAGAAGCTCATACCTTATTTTCATTTTTACCTAAGCTTCATGTATTATCGTCCTATTGCTTGAATTGAACTGGAATTTTACTGCTAAATATGTTGTCATTTAATTCGTGACGAGCACGAGTGGAGTAAAAAAAAGATTCCATCTATCCACCTCTGTCTAGTGAAACCGTAAGCAATGGGAAACCAGCAAATGTTGACAAAAAATAGCATTGTTGGAAACAGCAGAGTTTGTTTGATATTATCTATTCGCCAGGTGTATGATTCTCACGTGATATTTGTGCTCTTTGTTGGAATAATCAATCTTTTTTTACCTTTTGTCATTTTTGAGTGTTGCATACATTAGACTGAATAATCAATAGTTTGATTCCTTAGTTTCATTGGATGATGTATATACTTTTTATTTTGTGATATGGCTAATGGGTTATTTTTTTTTGTCTCGTCCGATTATGCTTACAGTAACTCGTATAAGTCTGTGCGTATAAATTCAGATAATTTTGTACCGGGCGTGGCCTAGTTTTAGCTCCTAGGTTCAAGGTCACGATATGGTGTTGAACATTCTTCGCACTTTCAGCTATGGCAGCGTTATAAAAACTAACAACTAATCCTGTTAACCAATAAAGGGTAGTGTAGGCGGCGGGTGCTGCTGACTGATTGTCCTCTCCCTGGCTAGCAGTTCATATAAGGTACGGATATGACTAATCTTTTGGGTCCCTGCACAAAGTATTACTAGGGTTGGCAATACCAAATACCCAATCAACTGATTTATATTTTGCAACATTATGATCAACGTTTCGAGCCTAAAAATCTTTCTTGGAATGCTGTTTACACAGACGCTCAGAAAACTATTTGTAAATTGAATTAATTAATATGTCAGTTTTCATCTTTGTTTGATTAATATAATATATTAATTCTTTGAATTTTACTCTATAATATTGTATACCTTTACATCATACAATCAACATATTGACACTATTGATCAGTCATTGGAACAATATATGTATATATATATATACTTATAAATGTGTTAACATAGTGGTAATTCCACTAATCTAATCCGGAAGTATATACGGTATATATGTATATATATATATATTGGCTATTTTATGACACACAGAACAAAGTACTAGATATATCATACAAAAGGAAGAAGAAGGTTCTTTCTTACGTCTCAGGCTACTTAATTAAGATATTAACTACTGGAGCTCACTGGGTGGGTTCCCCGGTGGGACAATGGTAAATCTACGGATTTACAACACTAAAATAAGGGGTTCGATTCCCCTCGGTGTACACAGCAAATAGCCCGATGTGGCTTTGCTATACGAAAACACACACACACACACTGAATGGTGATAATCTTAATGAAAAATTGATTAGCCAACAGGTATTTAAACCTCCGAAAAATAAAAATAAACGAATATTGATTGATTATTAATTAAATATCGTTATTAATTGAAAACTCAGTTCAGACTGAAGAGAAGCCGAAAAAGCAGCTTCAAGCAACAATATGATGATCAAATGGGGTAACACTTAAAAAAGGATTCCAATCACACACACACAACTTTTCCAGTAGAAAATCAAAATGAAAACTAAGTTTTAAGCTGTTCAACACTAATATCTAGGCTCCTGGCCTAACCAATCATGATTAGGCGACCTGATAATTAACACTATCACTCCACCTAACTGTTACAGTTGAACAGAGTGTAACATTAAGGGGTGTATGCTTCAGGGATGTTTGAAATAGGTGTGATTGGTACTATTATAAAACCTACAGACTAATGCAACTTTCATAAATCCAAACAAGGTTTCTAATTCCTTTGTGCCAAGTAGGAATTTGAAAATTGTGTATGTTTATCTAGTTTATTAATTTTATGAAGACAGAATTTACAATATAGACACATCACAAATTGAAGTCGTGTAACCAAAGTGATGATCCTTTAATCTCAAAGGACGATGTACACACTTGGACCGTGTAACTATTGTGTTAATCTAATATTTTTATACTATATAGCTAGTATCTGAATACTTGGTCTCATTTCACGATTACCTTTTGACGATACATAACCAATGTTTTGGATTATTTGACTTCTTTGAATGATAATACATTAAGGCATATTAACATTTGTTAACACTTTGATTTAAATGCATAATGCACACATCAAGGCATCTAACCAATACGTTAGCTCTGATCTCATTGAACGGTATATACGATAAGGCATGCAACCAGTGTGTTAACCCCTTGATCTGATTCCATTATGTATGGATTTAGGCCTTGTACCAAACTTTCATACTATAAACTCAAATGATTAAGAACCATAATAGCGTTTTTTGCTGTAGTAACCCAACAATTCAACCTCCAAAAATGGGTACTAATACTAACGAGCTAAAAGGATAAGCTACTGCAGTATGATTTTTTAAACTTCTCATTCTACCTGACTACCACACTTTCCCATCCTAAACTAGGCTTATCCTTAAGACTAATAAAGCTAAGTCTGTGGATTTTTAGTTGAGTGTTATTTTTTCTATGGTATCTTATCACTTGAACCACTAATAATTCAATATTTATTCCCACGAGGTGACAAAGAAACGAATGCAACCCACCCAAAGGTTTAAATTTCCTGGCTCCCGTTAGTTATACAATCTCCGATTACACAACTACCTTGCTATCAAATAACCAAATTAAGTTGAAGTGACAGACTCTCGACCAATGAGGGATCTTTGGTGAAAACCTCTCGTGCCTGTTAACAAACAAATCTACAACTTCGGGCTTACTGTTCAGTTTCCAGGACTAGTTTAATGATAAAATATATCAGATATCATGAGTTACTCATGATAATCCACAATTAACACCTGAGACTTATGAAAGGCATTTTCTGTTTCAATGTTTATTGAAATCGAATGAGTTAAAGAGAAGTTCCATAAAAAATTCAGCGTAGATAAACTTATAATTCACTATATGAAGTCTGCTTGTCAAAAACGTTGACCACATAATCCACTTTCCCTTACAGCGATTTAATGGCCTGGTGTTTAGGGCGCTCGACTCGCAACCCGAGGTTCGTAGGTTCGAATCTCCATCACCAAACATGCTCGCCATTTCAGCCATAGAAGCGTTATAATGTGTTTCTAAAAGAGTAGCCTAAGAGTTGGCGGTGGGTGGGATTTACTAGCTGCCTTCCCTCTAGTCTACCACTTCGCGCGAAATTTAAAACAAACCAAACTTACAACACAAGAATGTAAATTAAGATACCTATATGGACATTGCCCTGAAAGCGGTTGGAGCAAGTGCGGTTTACTCCAACCCTCATGTCGTATCTACATAAACATTCAACAGCATTCAAATTATAGTTCGGAAAGGAGGAAGAGGTCTTCTTGTACCTAACCCTTCCTGAGCTATTCCACCCACTTATTTCAAGTTTCAGGTTTGTTTCTCACTGTATCGTTTTATTATTATTATTATTCGGAAACTATGTTCTACAAATGCGCCCGGAATACCTCAGTGCTCGTTGACGTCATCAAAGAGTGTCTTTCAACCAAGTCAAACCCAATTTCACTTACCATTAGAAGGTGTAAACATTTCCAGACTTCTCTATAATCTCTATCACATTACCAATTGTGTAGACGTGTTCAATTAATATTCATCGCAATACTAATGATGTAGACTTGTTCAATTATTATCCATCACATTACCAATAATTGTAGAGTTGTTCATTGTTTATGCTTGAAATCCTGTTATTACAAATCGGTTGTCTTTAACAGCTCTTTTTCACTTCACAAAAACACCTTTGAAATAATATATATATATCAATAAAGAGAGCATCTTATTAGCATATTTCAAACACAACTGAATTACAAAATGTTGGTATAAGTTTATTTAAGCGAAACCAAATGACATACAATTTATAAATAAAAATGATTTAATGAGTGATAACAAATAACCTCCATGTGTTAAAAGTACGATAAACCACATATGATGTGTAGAACATGTGTTGGTGTTAAAAGTACAATAAACCACATATGATGTGTAGAACATGTGTTGGTGTTAAAAGTACAATAAACCACATATGATGTATAGAACATGTGTTGGTGTTAAAAGTACAATAAACCACATATGATGTGTAGAACATATGCTGGTGTTAAAAATACAATAAACAACTTATAATGCGTAGAACATGAGTCGATGTTAAAAGTATAGTGAACCATAGACGATGTGTAAAACATGTGTTTTATGTTTTTTCCATTGTTGAGGAAACTTAAAAGATAAATCTTTTTGCTCATCTTAGGTATTTTATTATCCATGTGTTTATCATTTATTTTTTTACATTCTACCAAAATCTAGAACTTACAATCTTCAAAGTAAAAATTTTGATTTCTTGCATAATAATAAAACTGAACTATTCCTGTTGTAAATCCAAAGTTTAATGTCTTCAAATATATATTTGATGATTGTGGAAAGCAGGATCTGTCTTTCTGTTTGTTGTGTTAAATACTATATTTAAAGAAATTCCTGAACGAATTATTTTTTAATTACCGTCTTTTTTCTTTCAGGGTTAGAACAAATCGAAAGAGCAAAGAGAAGATCTTCTAACTATTGGATAAAAATAAAAGCGTTAAAAAATGGAAGATTTAATTTCGTCAAGATACTGCTTCCAAAACTACCTTTACAAATCACAATAAAAAAGGCTTTAAGAAATTAATTCTCATTATATTTCGCGAAAGACGTGTAGCAGGTCAAAGAGCTAGAAACAGGAAAACTATATCCGGGTTGCTGGTAATTTTAGTAACAGTTTATACGCTTCGGATATCGTTTTAAGAAATGGATACGTTGAACTAACTTAACCCAGTAGCAGTAACTAGCACTTAGATCTGCAGTTTAAAACTTGAGTGAATATCTTGTGAATATCTTCAGTTAACATAGCGGAAAATGAAAGAGAAGAATTCACTCTTATACAAAGAAAATACTTCTTTAACATCTGTATACCACTCAACAAAACAATAATTCCCACAAAAGTCTAAGAACGTTCCTCAGTCAATGTTCAAAGAATAATGAAAGATGATAAAAAAGGAAACTATTAAAATGCATGCAGTTCACAATGACAAGTAGAGCTAGTATATTTTAATATGCCCCTCAGTGGCACAGAGGTATGTCTGCGGACTTACAACGCTAGAAACCGGATTTTGATACCCGTGGTGGGCAGAGCACAGATATAGCCCATTGTGTAGCTTTGTGCGTGATTAGAAACAAACAAATATTTTAATATAAACTCATACATTGATAAATTTTATTGATGAATTTAAGACTTATGAACAGAAAAATTGATAATATTTGAAAATTTTCGACAAACATTTTTTAATGAGGCTCATTCACGGTCAACTACTTTGTACTTGTTTGTACTTGAATGTTATATTTTGACTTCATATTTGAAATAACGCGTTTTCTATTTACTTAAAGTTATCACAAACCTCAGTTAAATGTTTGATGTTGCTTAATGTGGTATAATTAGAGCACCTTGGGGAAGTACAGTATAAAATCGAAGCAGAATAAGGTGGCATAATATTTTAAGTTAGCTATGTGGTCTCACATTCCTCGATATATATTATATATACATGTGTGTGTGTGTGTGTGTGTGTGCGTTCATCAAGATGTCAAGTTCTTTAAGATGTTTTAAATCAGTCACTTTTTACTTGAAGGTTTTATTCTTAATGAAGCTTACTGGTGTGATTTTTTTATATATTACCACATCCTTGAATCATCTTTTATATTTTCCATAAAAGAGATAAAACTAAGATACAAACTACAAGGCGGGAAAAGTAAAACGTACCTCAGTAGGAGAGATATCATTATGACACATTGAGTTGTAGGATGCACCGTCTATCACGTTTTACCTCTACTTGCAAAATAAATAATTATCGGTTATGGTTTCTCAAACCCACATTTCCTGTTTGTAAATAATCATCCAATGCAAAGAAATGTTGTTGCTACGCCCTTTTTTAAGTTTAGATGTTAAAATTAAAACTGATTTGTATTTTTTATACCTTTATAAGTAAATAAATATATACATGCACCCGAAGTTCATTTTCTAGCATTCTAGTATGGTTTTTATTTATAATACAGAGTCATTTCCTACAGGTTTCTTCACATCTCTCTACTTCAACCTACTTCTATATGGTAGGGCGATTTGTTTGTCTAGGATTTCGCACAAAGGTACTTGAGGGCTACCTGTGCTAACCGTCACTAATTTGGAAGTGATAGACTAGAGGGAAAGCAACTAGTCAACAAACCCCATTCGCTAACTCTTGGACTACTACTCTTTACCAACAGATAGTAGGATTCACCGTCACATAATAAACCCTCCATATCTGGAAGGGCGAGCACGTTCGGGGATGGAATTCGATCGAGTGCGCTAATCACCATGCCTTGCTAGGCCTATGGTAAGAGTCGTCTAGAGTTATATTTACTGCCCAATAAATATTTAAATCTTAGAGCAGCTCTTGAGATTATCTATTAAAACCCTTCATATCTTTGATTAATGTTCGCTTTGTTTTTCCCTGCTACACCTTTGACAGGTCTGCTCATAAAAGGAATGAATGCAGAAATAAATTATCCGATAAGTGTTTGTTTATTTTATATTTATTATTAGCCCGAAAGGGGACCGAAGGCTTTCTGGGGGGTATCTGTTTTAGCCCCTCGCACCTCTATACAGTAGTGTGTTGTCTGTCAGTCAGTCAGTAGATAATAAAATGACGTCACATAAAAGACGCTTAATTTTACAATTTATACTGTCGTGATCAGTGGCGTAGCAAGGGGCGTAGCAAGAGGGGGCAAGGGGTAGTCGCCTCCGGGCGCAGATTTGAAGGGGCGCAAAATTTTCTCTGGCCTATAATTCACATAGATTTAATTGGTCTGTGTAATAATTTATTTTACTATATATGTTTGCATTGTGTATATTTTCGTAGTTTTCACGTATTATTCATACCTCTGAAGTCAAATCTCAAACGGGAATATATATATTTAAGATATTATTACTAAAGCAACGCAGTTGACCAGCTAAAAGAAATGACGAAATTCCAAATTCAAGGTTAAATTATCCCCTCTGATTAAAACCGCTCACAGGCACACACACTCATGGGAGAGGAAGAGTTTTATGAGCAGCCAAACAGTGCTTTGGTTTCGCCCATAAAAATAACTGCCTGACGTCAAATATACATCATCAATTACCATTGTACATCAACCGATTATTTCGGTATACAGACGACACAAATTTATCCATTGCACTCGACACAACATTGTGTCTTATCGATAACTATATAAACATCTACGTTTTTATTAAAATCAGCACGGTTTAGAATGAAAATCACTAAAAAGTGTTTATTATTATAGCCATTTAAACAACAACTGTTAACAAATCTGTCGTATGAAATATTTTTAAACACTCTCTGTTGTTGTTATATAGATATGCGTGGCATTTTATATTTAATTCAAATAATCAGGAAAGTAATTAGTAAACTATCTATTGTTGAAAATGATACTTTTAAACGCTCTCTGTTGTTGTTATATAGATATGCGTGGCATTTTATACTTAATTCAAATAATCAGGAAAGTAATTAGTAAACTATCTATTGTTGAAAATGATACTTTTAAACGCTCTCTGTTGTTGTTATATAGATATGCGTGGCATTTTATACTTAATTCAAATAATCAGGAAAGTAATTAGTAAACTATCTATTGTTGAAAGTGATACTTTAAACGCTCTCTGTTATTGTTATACAGCTATATATATGTATGACACATTATGCTTAATACAAATAACCATGTAAACAATTACCAATACATTTACGTTTAAAATATTTTTAAACACTCTCTGTTTATATCGTATTTGGGGCTTTACACTTGTTGTATCTTTATTGAACAGATAGACCACGAATATATTCTTTAACTTACTGTTGGCAGAACTTTTGTTAAGATAAGCATTGCATAAGAGGAGGAAATGCATTGCAACATAAATTTCAAGGTTATGTTTTATTTGTTATGGGGAAACATATCTTAGAATGTAATTATCATCTTTCTTCACCTTTAAAAAGGGTCGTCTCGTAATAAGTTTGGAAAAATAAAACCATACAACTTTGTACTTAATATAGTATTGATTTATAATTGGATACTTACTTTTCCAGATTTTATGAAAGACGTCTCTGTCCCTTTGACATTTCGATATATAAGGTAGATGTTCAATTACATAATTTTAAAGGTGTATTGTGTGTCATTCTACTATCACATTTTTATTATAGAACCATTAAAACAAATATTAATTTTAAATATAATTCTTGTGTTGAACCACAGGAAATTGGAGTTGAAAAAAAGTTGTTCATAACGTGATTAATAATGAATGAATAGTCACTCGTATCCTGTAGTTGTCTGCTTTAGTTTGTTCTGCTTTTTGTTTGTTTGTTTTTTAGCGCAAAGCTACATAATGGGCAACATGGGCATTATCTATCGCGGATAAACGAACTCTTGATTTTAGAGTTGTAAGTCCGCAGACTTATCGCTGACCCACCAGGGGACAAAAATTTATGTTCTAACTACTTTCAAGGTTTCAAACTGACTGTCAAGAACTTATTTAATTACCTATAGTTCTAAGTTCAAAGAGTCATTCCAATAAGTTATTTTTTATATATCAATAAAGCTTCACTTGCCAGAAGACTTTCTGAATTGAATTCGAATTATCGTTTGTTTGTTTGTTTGTTTTCATTATGTGTAAGAAATTATTATTTTTGAATCATTGGTATTTTGAATCAATCTTTTCTTCTTTTCTTTTGTCACCCAATGGGTCAGTGGTAAGCTTACGGACTTTACAACGCTAAAATCCGAGATTCGATTCTCAGGTAGATAGTCCATTGTGTAGCTTAGCTTAAAGCAAATAAATGGAATTCCTCCCCTTTTTTCTTTGCAACTAACATTATTAAGAGGGAAATTTGTTGCAGTCCCCGTTCACACTGGCCATGACAGCAGGAAAAAACGTGAAGCAATAGGCCGTGAGAAACAATGCCTTAATAATTCAGATAATCAAACGCCATTGTTCTGTCATATTGGATGGATTCGAAAGGGCTTTCCAAGTAGCAGGCTGTGAAATTAAGAAAGATTAAAGGAGGGGTATTATTGGCTAATGAGTTACATTTTGGCACGAGAATCTTTTAATATAGTACACGTTTGGAGTTGATCTATCTGAAGGGAAATATCGTTAGTCTGACTTATCTAATTTCGGACGCGGTATAAGGAGGCAATAATAGGGGAGAGTGTACAGTTAGACGTTTAATTAAAAGAAAACTAATCATCTAATAATTAAAGTATTTTTTGTATTCTAATATTTGGGAATTCCCACTGGAAAAAACGTTAGTATATGGAAGCTTATAATAATTGTATCGTTTTATATCTCCGCAGAAAGACATGCTGTTTTTCTATTGTTTCTTCTTCTTCCAAACACCTTTTGATCGATCGCCATTTCTTCATTTCTCGACGAGTTGATTTGAAACGTGGTAGGTCCAATACGCCCAATTAGGTGTAATTAGGCCTTTTTTAAGGTTTATATAGGGTCAAACATCAAACAATCCAGAAATGTATATTTTGGGCTCCTGTGTGGTCATATGTACAGCAATCAAGATGAAAATTGGCACAAATATATATTTTCATGCACTCAATACATTGACATACACAAAAGTTAAATTTGCCCATTTTGAGTCTTTTTGGGGTGTTGGGTTAACTACTCAGCCATATTTTGATCAATTTACATGGGATTTGGTTCAAAGATACTTTTCTACGGGTCCCACACATTGATGAACAAAAATGGTGGACTTGTCTATTTCAGTATACATAGGGATCAAGATGCCACAAAAAGCATAATTTTAGTGTTTTTTACAATTGCTTCGCCCCATTGTAGCCAATTTACATGGAATTTAGTATAAATATACATACATAAATGTCAGATATGCCCATTTTTGGTCATTTTAGGGGTTTTAGTCAATTACTCGGACTTTTTTCGAACATTTACATGGGATTTGATAAAAATATATTTTTTTATGGGCAACAAGCATTGACAAACAAAAATGTTGGACTTGCCCACTTTTAGTAATTATGGGGGAGGGAATATCAAGACGCCACAAAAATCATAATTTTAGGGGGTTTTGATTATTACTCCGACGTATTTAGGCCAATTTACATGGGATTTGGCACAAAGATATATTTTTTTGGAGGTCTCAAACATAGATATAGAAAATTTAGGATTTTTTTCTTTTGCTCAGTTTTCAGCAATGAAAGCACGATTTGGGTTTTTTTTGTGAACTATTCATGTATATGTCAACCAACCTACTTGGGATTTGGTCATGGGCGCCCGCAGGAAGTTGCATTTGTTTCCCTTACATTTCATAAAAAATTCACTTATTATAATGCAAACTTAACATCGTAATAAAACTAACTACTTATAGTAATTGTTATTAAAACTGTAAATTTATGTTTGCGTTTAAGCACACATAACACATATTCTTTAAATCTGTTGACTTACACTGTAAACGCTGATCCCCTAAATACATGTTTCCCCCCTCCCCTTGAAAATATTTCTGTGAGCACCCATGGATTTAGTACAAAGATACCTTCCTGTAGGTTCGACTTTCTGTGTTTATTCACGATTTTTCTGGTGTCAAGATTGGCCTTGTTGAGATTGCGTGGCAGAGACATGTCGCATTCGCCTGCGAATGTTGGTCTCTTTAATTAGCCCCCTCCCCAGTGACACAGCGGTATGTCTTCGGGGCTTACAATACTAGAAACCGGGTTTCGATACCCGTCGTAGGCAGAGCACAGATAGCCCATTGTGTAGCTTTGTGCTTAACTACAAACAAAAAATAAACTCTTTAATTAATACAAAACTGTTGTAAAAGGAAAAGTAACTTGAGTTAAAACTGTTATTTTTCACTTTCTGTGATCATGTCGTGATATATGACGAAATCCCGTTTTCCTGTTACATTGAAATATGATAACTCTTATTAGAATTTAGTATTACACAGTGCACGCCCTGTGGAATGGTTATGAAAAATCTGGGTGTTTCAAAAGTCACTTCCGCTGTTTAGACGAATGCGTTTAGGAAACCAATGGACACGGTGTTATGAAACTTAGTATTATTTAAATACTTTTTCAACAGACTTCTATTTTATTCTTAATAGATCTACAAGTCTAATTATTGGAATGAAAAGTGTTTAAAATTATTACTAGCTTTTGCTATGGTTTCAGGGCAACTTCAAGAATCAGTTTTACGGACATATTTATGCAGTTTGATAACAAGTTGCTAAAAATTATTTTTATAAAAGCAAACAATTTTCATATATTATAGAAACGTGATATGTAATTTTACCTTGTCTTTACACTTTCGATTTTGTTACTTTGGAAAATCTCAAGCACTTAAAATAAATAACATTTCTACTCTCATTTTAAGAATTTATGGGTGAAAGCATTATCCAGTGCTGAAGAGGTCTTCCACTCGATACCAGAACTCATCACGCCGGCTGTGATAAAACAGTATTTATATCATCAATTATATGAAGAACTGTTATAGTGTGAACTAGAGTAAATAAATGAAATATAATTATTATCAATATTATTTCAGTCACTTACAAATCATAAGCACGTTAAGGATTAATAACACATTATTTACTTATTACGTTTTACATTGTAGTTCATTTCTTGCTGTTGGCCCGGCATGGCGCTCGACTCGCAGTCTGCGGGTCGCGGATTCGAATCCCCTTCACATCAAACATGCTCACCCTTTCAGACGTGGTGGTGTTATAATGTGACGGTCAATCCCACTATTCGTTGGTAAAAGAGTAGCCCAAGAGTTGGTGGTGGGTGGTGATGACTAGCTGCCTTCCCTCTAATCTTACACTGCTAAATTAGGGACGGCTAGCGCAGATAGCTCTCGTGTAGCTTTGCGCGAAATTTTAAGTTTTTAATATATTCAGAATGTGAGCTATTATTATTACACAGCATGTTATCATACAATAGATCTAAAGCATAATATAGAAAATACAACGAATCTTACCTTGGTTGAGGATATCAAAGAAATTCTATCTTAGGTTGATGGTTCTCAAAACAGAAGGTGGCGTGGAATCAAAATGAATTTTCCATTTGATTTGAAATTGGAGTTCGTAAGGGTTTCTAACATAGAACGTAAATAATAAATTGTACGTGATTTTCTGGTGTTTCTCACCTTTGTTGCATAAATTCATTGTGGTTTCTATTTTTATTGGACAGGAATTTGAAGATTAAGTCGCAATGCAAAGTTCGTCCTCACCTTTAATAAAATCAGTTTTTAAAACATTTTCTTACATTTGTTTTATTTCTTGGAGTATAATCAGTGTCTAAAAAGTCATGATAAATTAATTTATATTTCCAACGTAAAAAATGCTCACACGATATCTGAAAACAGATATCAACTTGATATATAAAAGGTGGCTAAGCGGTAAGCTTGAGGACTTATAACAGTGAAAGTCAGAGTTCGATCCATGCAATAGGCTTTATTGCTGTAGCCTAACCACTTCTATAGAAGTGTATATAGCTTTTAAAAAGAAAAGAACAACAGTAATAATTTTCTAATTTACACTATTCCTCCTTCAAAGTTTACCGGTTTATGTTGTATCTGTCTTTCTTCATTCGAGTTTAGCAAATCCATTTATTTTAGATTGTACGTTATTGTGGTTTTAATCATATAGCGAGATTATCATCATTATTAAATCGGTTCGAAATGAAATTATTAAAATATTGGAATTAAAAAACAATTTCGAAACAAAAAACGATGGTTATATACTAATCCGACTTTGAGTATTATTTATCATGAAATCAGTTCATTATAAACATTTTGTTGAAAAACGTACTAAAGAGTCCACAAATAACGCATAACAAAAAGAATGTTCGAATTTTGAGCCATTACTTTAGAACTTATAGTTGAAACTTTGTATTATACTCATTATGGATTGAAAGAAAATCCACGCAAAATTACTCTGTGCTTTGATTTCGAAATCAACCTCCATGTTATGCTACTTTTATTGAAGGGTGGGGTGTAAGATTAGGCTTCTTCAAGTTAGCGATGTAATATGTAAATCTATCCCCTCCGTCGCCTTATACACACTTATATCATCAGAGCACACTGTGTTAGTAATCAGCTTCGTGATCCACTCTTGCTTCCAAGTAAAATATACATGACTTAGTAATTATTGTACAGGTCGTGAGCCAGGATAGGCGTGTTTTCTTTGGTGCTGATTAGTATTGTTACAGGGACACATTATGAGGATACAAAAACTTAGTTAGAATCAACAGCATTATTTAAATACAATATAAAATTTTGCAATTACAAATCTCATATATTAACTGCGATATAAACGATTACGCTGAAGGTCAAAGATATATGAATATAGAAAAAGACACCTTGAGATATATCGGTTACTTTTTTACCGTTTCTAATAAAACGTTAAAAAGGCGTTCTCTTCAGATATTGACAAGGAAAAAAGGGTGTAGAGTAGAGAGAAAAATACGTGGATTTTTTTCAATTCACAGTTTTAATGCAAATTTCCAAGTAACTTTAAAATGTTATTATATTTGCAGAAAACACAACATAATATACAATTACACAATGTAAGCATAGTAGGAAAACACGACACCATACACAATGTAAGCATAGTAGGAGAAAACAGGACACCATACATAATGCAACATAGTAGGAGAAAAGAAAACATGATGCACAAAGTGAGCACAGAAATGGGAGAAAATATGACACAACGCACAATGTAAGCACAGTAGGAGAAAACATATGTAAGCATAGTACGAAAGAAACACGACACCATGCAGAATGTGAGCATAGTAGGAGAAACTACGACATCAAGCACAATGTAAATATATCGGAAGAAAACACAACATATATATTATGAAATAACTTAGACAGATGTGGTTTTCTTATTTAAAACTGTTTGTTTGTTTCTGAATTTCGCACAAAGCTGCACAAGGGCTATCTGCTCTAGCCGTCCATAATTTAGCAGTGTAAGACTAGAGGGAAGGCAGCTAGTCATCACCAACCCACCACCAACTCTTGGGGCTACTCTTTTACCAACGACTAGTGGGATTGACCGTCACTTATAACGCCCTCACGGCTGAAAGGGCGAGCATGTTTGGAGGGACGGGGTTGTGAGTCGAGCGCAGTAACCACCTGGCCATGCCGGGCCACGTAAAACTGAAATCGATAAGTAAGTAATAAAACCTCAAAACTGGAAATTTGGGGGAAACGTAAGCAAAATTTGATTAAGTCAGACTCAACCAAAATAAAATATAAACAAAACTGACACAATCATTTCGCTAAGAAGCAAAACAAATAACACCTTATTTACCAAACAAAATACAAGAATAGAGGCTCCCTTGACAGTGGCTAGCTTCTATGTAAAACAACAGGGAACTTGACAACTTCACCTAGCGAAACTAATGTACTTTCGTTTTTAACCTCGTCCGACTGAAGTCCAAGGTTCGCTAGTCATATACATGTTGTATTTTTAGAGGACTTGGCACAAACATAAACGTCAGAGGACTAGTCTCATTATTAAAACGTGGAGAGCAACCTCTCTTCTGTATTTATTTCTGCATGTAAGCAGCATGTCAAAATATTGTAATGAAAGGGTCAAAGACATGTCCATCGTACTAACCATATAAATACACATATGGTGTACTTAAATATGTTCGTGGAGCCAAGGACAGAATTCCCCATCATTCATTAGGTACCTTCTGTTTATGTACAAAAAAATAAAAACAGAATCTAATTAAACATAAACTTACTGTACAGAAATTTGGAAACACTTCACCTGGGTACACTTTATAAAAAAATATATTCGTTTTATAAGTTATGAAAAGATCACAGGTCGGCATGTTACAACTCAACCTTACCTTTCTCCAGGACCATTTTTGCTCCGATCAGTGGTGGATTCAGTTATTCTGGGGCCCTAGGCGCAACTTAAACTTTGGGCCCCTATCGTTAGCATTACTCTTGATATAATCATTTAGATAATTCTTAATGGTGTGGATTAGTAACTAATATTGTATTAGATATGTATAATAATATAAACTCAAACAAATAAAGAATAAATACCTATCTCATATCAAAATTTTCCTGACTTTTGTAACTGCAAACTGGTTAATAATTAATTTCATATACTCTAATTTCTCGTTTTTTATGTTCAAAAGTGAAAGAGAAGATAAACGATCCTGGAGTATTGTGTTCCGTAAGTAGTTCTTAGTAATAACAGCTTGAAAATTTGCTCATGGCAGATATCTGAAGTTTAGATATTTCTTTCTCAACCAGTTTGCTGTGTACGTTTTTCCAGTCACAAAATCATGTAATCAATTTACTTGCAAGGCTTACTTTCTTATTTGGGAATAATTTACAAACGTAACAAAAACATACATTTGCTTGTATTGCTATAGATAAACCAGTCACGTTTTTATTTTTCACCATTAGACTTAAGGAGATAAAAATGTTGCTCTTGCAAACTTCTAAAATAACTTCTGTTGCGATCTTGATATTCATATTTTAATTCGCTCATATCTCCAATATTTTCTGGTTTATCTATTATGTAATAATCAATAACTTTTCGGTAATTAAACCTGGCCACAAAGCAATATCCTATGAGTAATTGATAGCTGTGAATATTGTTCAATTTCAGCTTCATTTCGGATTGGATCCTTACTGCTAGTTATTTTATCATCGCAATTTTCAGCGCCATCTTCTTCATTGGTTGTTTTCCCAAATGAGCTAATTCCTTTATATCTGGCTGCATTGTCTTCTGGGAAACGAGAAATTAAACCACTCTGCTTCTGTGAGCTTTTTTTCTTTTAATTTTTGTACTTTACTTATTTCTGCACCGGACTGGTGTACCCTTTTCATTGTTTTGCTGCACAATGTGATTTAAAATAAGAAAACTTTCACTTTAAAAAAAATCACTAAATATCTATATTTGGTAGATTCCTTCCGTAAAGCACTTGCAGTACTTATTCCCACTTGTGGATGCTAGTTAACTGAGTGTCACTTGTCAGGACAAAACAGCCAGAGGGGGCAAAATGCATGCTGCAACTTGTGGTTGCAAGCTGAAATCTAGTGCCTTTCTCGCGCACATTGACGCTGCTCATCTATGTTGTATAGGCTTGCCATCTTTTTGAAATACAATTTTCATAATTCGTATACAGAGTTTAAAAACTGAAGACATATAAAGGCTAATAATATGCAAGTGATATGTTGATAATAATTCATGTATTTAAATAAAACTATTTCCAAAATAACGACAAACTTTTATTTTAAAAATATATATAAAAATGCCAAATTAAACATTCAAAGTTTTTGTAAGAAATATTCATTTTCACTACATGTACTAGAATTTTAAAAAATAATTTGAGCTTTTCTGTGACTATTTTAATTATTTATTTCATAGGACAAGACACGAAAGTGATTCAATTTGTAAGATGGAGATATATACGATTTTAGGATATTCCCGGAAGGTTGTCAAGCCTAGTGTTGTATATGAATTATTGAAATGTAAAAATAAGATTTGAATTTTTTAAATAGTGGAAATACAAAATTCTGTTTAATAAATTTTTGCGTTGCCCAAAAGATGATCTCGAGTTTGGTATAGGGAATGGGAAATAATCAGTATTAAGATGTTTCTATAAATGACAAGTAATTTATCAGGAGTGAAAGGGTTGAGGTACAGTGATATGAACTGCGTTTAAACGAAATATAAATCACATACTTTGCTCTTTGTGTAATAAATGAAAAATAAACAATAATGAAATAATATATGTCATATACATGCTTCATTAAATATGAAACATGTAAATGAACATTTTTGTTTTATAGTTTGGGAACTCCTGAATCGGGTGCCCTTGGCACGCGCCTTTTGTATCTATTGATGCATCCGCCACTGGCTCTGATCTTAGTTTTAAAATTATATTCGAACTTTAAGCGTGACCCAACTTTGATAACATGGAATCTTGCTCTTAAGCTCAGACAATCATCAGACCCTATAATAGTAACTTAGATATACAGACATATTTTTATCTTTACATTATATAAGAACGAAACCAAAAATACAATAACAATTTCCTTCAACAAAGTGGAAAAAGTAGATATCAAATAAGCCCTTCAACAAAAAAGTTTAAAATTCTGAGATAATACATAGTAAAGCTCTTTGACATTGAATAACATTTTAAAATATACACGGATACCTTTAATAGGGATCTTTTAACCAATATTGTACGAAGCTGGTCATTGTAAAAAAAAAAAAATAAGAGAGAGAGAGGTATAACTGTCATGTTTATTTTGTTTTAACTGATAGTTTAAATATTTCTACATTTTTAAGTTGCAATGCATATAAATTCTGTTTTACTCGTATATACTTTACTGGATTTCATTTTACAGCAAAAACGTTTTAAACTGCAAAATTTAAATTTTCAGTTAAAAAGCTATAAAGCCCTCGTCTTACTTCACATGCAGTTTCACTTGAAGTATAAATTTGTTCTCGCCTATATTATCTATACGCCTTCACGTTTAAGTATAGGAACGCACAGCTTTAACTTTGGATAGTTTTTAAGCTACTATAATGCTCTCGGGAAACCTTGTTTCGCGTTTTACAGCTTAAGTACATAAACGTAAGCTTTTAGTTACGTCTTAAGCAAATTTCTCATTTTTTCAAACTTCCAATTTCAGGTTCATTCACAAAAGGAAATAAACATTTTAGGTTATGGTTCTACATGAAAGTCGAATGTTAATAGTTATATTTCAATCACTCATCCAGATTCTAATTTGTAATTTCGGTAAATACAATTTAGACATACAAAATTTTACATTTCAGTCTTACATGTATGTTGCCCCCCTAAGCTCAATGTTAATTGTAAAGGCTCACACCGATAAAAATCGGGTTTCGGTACTCGTGGTGGGCACAGCACAGATAGTCCATTGTGTAGCTTTGTACTTAACAGCATAAAACAAACAAATAGATGTATATATGTATATATATATAATTAGACTACCCGTGACCCATTTACTATTCAGAGGTTATGAAAAATTCAAGCTAATTTCAATATTGCACCGAAATGAAGGTTTATTTGGAGATAATTTAATTAAATATTTCAATCCGTTCGTGTTATTCATAATTCAAGAAAATATTTTTAATTTTGATCGGGAGTAAAAGGAAAGACCATTTCATTTTTCAAAAAAGTGAAGTCAGAGTTTTCAGGTATTGTGATGAATTAGTCCATTATGTTGTTGTGTTTCCTCTTAAACCTTCTA
>NW_013668526.1:50572-62975 GCF_000517525.1 Limulus polyphemus | reverse complement strand
ACCAACGAATAGTGGGATTGACCGTCACATTTACTAACGCCCAAACGGCTGAAAAGGCGAGCATGATTGGTGTGACGGGGATTCGAACCCGCAGACTGCGAGTCGAGCGCCCTAACCACTTGGCAATGCTGGGCCGTTATGTCATTAATGACATGCATCCTTCTGTCAGCATTTGTTGGAGGAACACCTTTACTCAAATTAGGTTGTATTCGTTCTATTTTGATACTTATTTGTTTGTTTGTATTGAGGTATCTGCTGTGTCCAACACAGGAATCAAACTCCGTATTTTAGAGTTGTAACTCAGTAGGCTTACCACTGTCCCACTGTCCCGGGGGGCCCTTTGATATTTTATATAAGTCTTCTATGTCTCTCCTCCAGTGACAGTATTCCTCCTTCTGTAGATACTAAGCCTCATTCACTTGCTCATGGCAGTGAAATTTCTACTACTGGCTAGGGTTAATTTCAAGGAAATCAAGTACTGTGCAGTGTTTGGCTAATGTCTATTGGCAGCTTAAAGTTGCTGATCCTTAGTGGCTATATTTGCTAATGGCACACATCCTGAACCCTACTGAAGTAACAATGTTTGTTCCTTCTATAGGTCTTCTTTAGCTCTAATAAGACTTTATGCCTTTGGTTTCCTCTAACAATGTCTTGAAAGCTGACATCCACGTAAAGTGGAAGGTCTGTGGAAAGTTTACCAAGATGTGTTGTGTACGATTAACTGTGCTTTCCTTACTAGAATGTGGTTGCAACTGAAATTTCGTATTCGCCAGTGAAGTGTTATCGAGGCCATGAGGCTGAGGATGATCCACGATGAAAAACAAAACAACAACTCCGAAACCAGCACAGAACGAGGAACGTCGTTCTTATAAAGCAGCCATTCCCAAACTGTGTTCCGCGAACTAAATCAGCAATGGCGGATAGACTGTTTAAATAGAATTACACTGACAGAAGTGAGTGTCATTCCTTTTTTCATAGTCTTAGGTGAATCATACTTTTATTATGTGCCGTGTGCAATAATTGTACTATAGAATGACAGAATATACATATTTTCGCATAGCTGTTCTGTTAAACTGGAAGGCCAACAGCACCCATCCCACCTCTTTGGTTATTCTGATACGACCGAATAACAGGATTTGACCGTTATTCTCATAGCGCATACGATACCATACTGACTGACTTGACAGAAATTTAGGTGTTAAACCAGGAATGCTCAGGAATTTGGGTATTCCTCTTCGCCCCTCTCATGGCTGAGATACCGTGTTTCTTCCGGTGTAGGGGTTGTATTAGGTTTTTAGCTGACTGATATTGAATGGGAGACAAGAAAAACTGAGAAAATTTGTTTGGAAATATACGTGTAGGTGACGTCTTGTTTCCGAAGCGTTCGTCTTACCTACACGAGCGTTAATCTCTGGCTCAGAGTGGACCGGGGCTGTTTTTTATTGAATAATAGTTATGTACAATATATCAAAATACAAAATGACATACATTTTTGCAATATTGTTGAGATGATTAGAAATGCTATTAACATAATTCCGATCGTATGGTATGAATAAGAATGTTTTTCATTTAATATTCCAATACTGTAGGAATCATTAAGAACTACGTTAAAATGATATTTGGGGATTTTGGCACCTTGATTAAAAATATTTTCAGTACAGTTTATCAGCACTGTATGTACATTGCCAGGACTGTTGCCATCAAATGTTTTTAGACTTTGTGTGGAAATGATTGGGAACAATCTCGCTATATTGTTTTGGCATTAGGAACATTGCAATTATGACTAACATTGTGTGGGCATGTCTGGGAAAACAGTTGGATCCGGTAGCTTATTATAATATAATGTTCCTGCGAAATGCAAATACAACAAGAAATAATGTTAGTCAATGAGAACCTTCAAATGTACACTCATTTTTTTCTTTCTTTTTACCATAACCCTTCAACTATAATTCATTGGTTGAAAGTTGGATTTGGATATCTAGCAAGGGATTTATTTTCCTTGAATAATTCTGCATGTGTAACTCGTTCTAATCACTGAGATTAAGTGCATTTTATATTTATAGAAAGAAGCCTTTCTCAAGCCGATAGCCATATTTACACGTTACTCCCAACACCGCAACTTTCATTGTATCAAGGTTCTCCGAAGTCAGTCTTATACCACGCATGTTAAGAAACTATTCACAGAACCTCAACTATACGTGGACGTAAACCTCTGGCAGGGAAGCCTATTGGCGCTGCTCTGAGGAAATTATCCGGACGAATAGTTTTTACTTTGATTCCAGTTTCTTCGACTATCATTCTCATGAAAATAGCCATGTGGCTGGAAGATAACAAACTTTTGGTTTATAAACTTTAACAATTTCAATTCCTTGTTCATTATCTTGTTAACGGTACCAGAAGAATTTAACAGTTTTTTAACCGGAGAATTCTCATTCGAATTATGATTTTCACTTTTTGGATTAGGGTGATATTCCGAATTGACCATGGTAAGGTTTCAGAGTTCGTTCCTTTCCCAAATGCTCTACTATGCAAGCTTCTTGAAGTCGAATCTTTTCTAGAAATGTTGAAATGCCGTGTCTCTTGGCTCTACGTATTTTTAAACAGGTATTTCATTGTGAAGAATTGTGACATATGACCTCAATCAAAAATCACCAAGGCAGCATTATATAGATGTGTCCTTGACGTCACACTTTGTATCTGCGAGATTCGCCATTGTATTGACATATACATTTCGTTTATATAATATACGATTAACCCTCTGTATACGGCCAAAATAAACATCAGGGAGTTTAGATAGGAATTGTACCAAATCATAATGTTTTTAATGTAAATGTTTCTGGCAGTTTTAAAGTTAACACAAATAACAGCTACGTTTGAAAAGAAAGTTTCTTGTTCAAGTGTTATGAAACATGTACCACTGATTCACAGCAAGTCAGCCATGTTCAACATGCAAGCGAAGCATGAAATAGAACAAAACTGTTCTATGAAATGAAATGTCGCCACAAGAAGTTGGCATTAGTACGTTCAAACACGGAAGTAAGTCGTTTTAAAGAATAAGTAATAAGAAATAAAAGACTAGATCAAAGAAAGGCTGTTTTGAAACGTAAAAAATGTCATTATAACTTACCATGACATTACAGAAGTTTCACATTTTTGCAGAAACTGTTTTTTTTTTATATTTTCTTCCTCAATTATTTTGAAGAATAATACCCTAACTTATATGTATAATGTCTGAATTGTTCTTTATTTACCTGTAACCCACATTTGTGGACTTCTTGGTCCCCTGTTTGCCTTTGTCCATGGTTCTTGATGAGAAGTGGAAATTCCTGAAATTGGTCAAATTCAGTGACAGGTGACGAATCCAGGAATAAAGGGTGTATATAAACTGAGCCACACCTTTTATTTTCTCTCTGAAATACACAATTTTGGTGAGGTAAGAAAGAAAAATTACACTGAACTACAGTAACATTGCCGATATGTAATATGGTTGTAAACATTTTAATAGAGTTTTAGTTTGGGGCTTATGAACAAAGTGGGCGAGAAAGATTATACCGCATGTTATTATGTTGTAAAACGAATTCATCACTGTACGAATTACATGAACATGTATGTATGTGTTTGTGTTTTTATGTTTGCACTTGTTTTTAAAGGATGAATGTATGTATGGGCAGCTGCATCATTTTCATAAAAAGCTCATTAAATAGATCATAGTTTTTGTACCAATATTAATAATATTTTAATGCACCATTCTTATTTACTACTAGTTTGGAGAAAATAAAGGCTCATAAATATCATTATTTATTAGTAATTAGTCCCAAGAATGAACATTGCTTCTATAGTTAATATCATCATTAAATAGTAATTACTCCCAACAATGAACATTGTTTCTATAGTTAATATCATCATTAAATAGTAATTACCTCCAAGAACGAACATTGCTTCTATAGCTAAGATCATCATTAAATAGTAATTACTCCCAAGAACGAACATTGCTTCTATAGCTAAGATCATGATCAAATAGTAATTACCCCCCAAAACGAACATTGCTTCTATAGCTAATATCATCATTAAATAGTAATTAACCCCGAAAACGAACATTGTTTCTATAGTTAAGATCATCATTAAATAGTAATTACCCCCGAAAACGAACATTGTTTCTATAGTTAAGATTCAACATTGAATAGTAATTACCCCAAGAACGAACATTGTTTCTATAGTTAAGATCATGATCAAATAGTAATTACCCCCGAAAACGAACATGGCTTCTATAGCTAATATCATCATTAAATAGTAATTACTCCCAAGAACGAACATTGCTTCTATAGTTAATATCATCATTAAATAGTAATTACCCTCAAGAACGAACATTGTTTTTATAGTTAATATCATCATTAAATAGTAATTACCCCCAAGAACGATTGTTTGTTTGTTTGTTATGAATTTCGCGCAAAGCTACACGAAGGCTATCTGCGCTAGCCGTCCCTAATTTACCAGTGTAAGACTAGAGGGAAGGCAGCAAGTCATCACCGCCAACTCTTGGGCTACTCATTTACAAACGAATAGTGGGATTGACCGTCACATTATAATGCCACCATGGCTGAAAGGGCGAATATGTTTGGTGTGACGGGGATTCAAACCCGCGACCCTCAGATTGCGAGTCGAGCTCCCTAACCACCTGGCCATGACTTAGGTAGAGAAAACGACCAAATTAATAAATACTGTATATATATATATATATATATTAAACCTTGGATTTTGTGAAGGCATCAGAAACATCGAAAACATGAATATAAAATTAAAAATTTTAATTTTGCTTATGATTTCTATTTCACGTGTGCTTTCCGGAATGTCCGAAAAGAAACTAGGCACATTATAAAGCTTTATTTCTCTTTAGCCAAACAAATATTCAAAACACTATTCAAATTTATTTGTGTTTCTTTGTTTTAAGTAAAAATCTGCATCATGAGCTATCTTTGCTATGCCCACCTCAAGTATCGAACCCTGAATTTCAGCACTATAAGCCCTCAGCCTACCTCTCAGCCATCGGGGAGTGTTTGCTTTTGATTACGTCAGTGAGCTATCCTCCATGGCGGCGTTTCTCGAACTGTAGTACCCCGAGGACACCTTTTAATTTATTTATTTTTTGCTGACCCCAAACCTATCGATAATTTTTTTTTCTGAAAAAAGAGAAGATTCCATATACATGAAAAGCTGTATTCCAAAATTAAATGTTTTAATTCATATGGATTTTATTTTACGAAAAACATTTTTTTATTTTATAAATCATATTTTTATGAAATTTTGGACACGACTCGCGGCCCCCATTTGGGAAAACGCTGCCTTATGGTAATGAGTAAAACATTTAGGTTACCATGCTGACGACTGTAGTTAAACTGGCTTCTGAAATAAACAGGAATTATCAATAACGTTCAGATAAGAACATTTGAAATACAACAAATAATTGCATAATCTAAAAGTTTCAAATATAAGACATATATATATATATATGTGTGTGTGTGTAACAACTAAATAAACAGTAGTCAGCTGGACAACAATAGATAAATTAATATTTATTCCTGAGAAGAAGCAATAAGAAATAGAGGACTAAATTAAAGAAAATTTGTAAAAAATATAATTATTAATTTGTCGTGAAATTACGGTAAGTTTCACATTTCTGCAAGAAAAGTTTTTCTATATTTTCTCCCTGAATTATTTTGAGGTGTATCGATATTTGTGCAGTACTGTATTATTATTGTTATGGTTACACGTTAGGAGCGTTTCTAGCACCAGCTAAAGAACTGACTCTCCTCCCTGTATTTATGTGGTCCTTTAGCGGCATGCTTTTGATTGTTTATTCCATGTAGCGTAGCGTCGTCAGTATATTTGAGTTATTTATTAACTGATTTGTTCCCCAAGGGGTCAGCAGCAAGTCTGCAGACTTACAATGCTACAATCCGGGGTTCGATTCCTTGTGATGGACAGAGTGCAGATAGCCCATTGTGTTGCTTTGCTCTAAAACAAGCAAACAGTTATTTTATTTATTTTTCCTTTATTTACCTATTTAAAATTAAATATTATCTATAATTTGCACCATGTTCACAATGCAAATAAGTGGGAATTGCGATTTTAATACAAAGAAGTCAACATCAAGACTATTAATCGCTGCTCAACGCTATAGCAGCAGGGCAAACAAAAGTAAGTCCAGCCTAACATCAACTACCTAGTTTATAATTTCACAAACTAAACAAATTACAAAAGGTTAAATATGTTATATTAAAACGATGTTCAATATGAAAATCAGCAAGTCACATGATAAACACAGTCGATAAAAAGTCGTGGTGGAATGGAAAGTACCAGAATTACATTTTGACATTGTCTGATGTTTCGTAGGTAGTGTGATGTAACCGAAAGTTGAACCCTTTTGGATAGGGTATTTATCAGCCCTTTTAGACGAAAAATATTGATACACACAAATCATAAAGATGTACTCAAATCGGAAATTTAGAATTTCCAAGGCTGGGATATCCCTTGTACTTAATAGCATTAGAAAACAAAGCGATATGGATTAACATGGGGCACCTGGTTCATCCAAAAAGAGGCCTGCAACAAGTTATACCCCCAGCTGTGATAAGCAAAGTGCGATGTCTGTAATGCAGATGAGAATCCATAAACACAAAAGTCAGTGGAAAAAGTTGTCTATGTGTCTCAGGCAACAGTACGTAACATAATTAATAGGGATCTCTGTCTGGAAATGTTACATAAGTCATGTGAACATAAGTTTCTTCCACGACATATCCGTTCAACCATTACATACCTAAAGCGGATGGAGAATGAAATTGGTATTCATGATATTCCATATAAAGACATACCAGTCAAGTTACTGGATGTTGGGCTCATGGATTTTTGTGTGATCAGACTGTTGAAACGGTCGCAGGTCAACAATCGTCTTCGCACACTAGATGAATTATTGAAATCAAACATGGTATGCTTTGGACGTGACAGCCTTATGTCGGAGTATTTTGCAATATAAAATATGCTGCAGGGGTGTTGTAAAGATGCACGGTTGTCAGATAGAGCATAACTGGACATGGTGATATGGACTGTAACGACGTGGTGAGACTCAAAAATCATTTTGATATAACGTACCCAGTCTCTGTCATCCAAGATAACTAGCATGTTTCATGGGATGGAAGAGTTGTTTTATAGACTAGATTAATATTTCTTAATTTATTTTCTCTTGAGAGAAGAATGGTAAGAGGTGATATTATTGAAATTTACAAGATCACACAGGAGACCGATAGAGGTCTCTGATTTCTTTGTGCTATAGCCTATATTCTGAAAATAACAGGATGAGAGCACAATGTTCGAGATTTGAAAAAGGCAAGTCAGGTTCCATTTAAGACAGCTTTATTTTTCTAACAGGTTAAGTGGCTTATGTAAAGAGTTGTTTGTCATCGACAGTAGGTGAAAGGCTGCGCTTTACAATAGTTTAAGAAAATAATTTATAATTTTCATAAAAATAAAAAGTGGGTCTACAATTTTATTTTTATCCAGGGTGGGGTGCAAGGACAGTTCTTGGAGGACCAAGTAGTTCCTTGTTGTCCATGTACTTTGTTAACAACATTATAGTAACATGTAGAACTTAAACTACTTGCACATTTTTAAATTTTAATTGGGTTATCAAAATTTCATTACTCACAATCGTGATATTAACTGACGTAGACCCTCCAAGTGGAGAGTTTTTTTTTGTTTGCTTTTGAATTTCGCGCAAAGCTACACGAGGGCTATCTGCGCTAGCCGTCCCTAATTTAGCAGTATAAGACTAGAGGGAAGGCAGCTAGTCACCACCACCCAACGCCAACTCTTGGGCTACTCTTTTACCAACGAATAGTGGGATTGACCGTCACATTATAACGCCCCCACGGCTGAACGGGCGAACATGTTTGGTGTAACGGGGCCAAGTGGAGAGAACAAATTGAAATGTAAGTTGTTGTTTACTACCGCTCGCTTGACTCAATTATCTGTCTCTATACCCCTATCTGCAATTATTTGCAGGGCTTATATAGAAAAAAAAGAGGGCGCCTAGAAAAGACTAGAGTTGCCAGGAAAAGTAAAGATCCTTTGAGAATCTCATGACGTGTTACCAGCGTCACATGACTTCAGCTGTCGTAACAGTATGTAAATACATGATTGTTAGCAATATATTGTTATACTTTGCAAACTAATGTTATAGCAGTAAATAAACGGAAGTCTGTTGCAAACAGAAGTAGATAAATATTTAATCATCAATAATAAATTACTATTCTCTCTTAGCTAATAAACTAAATAACCGGTAGTCTGCTGCACGATAACAGTATGTAAATACTTAATTGTCAATAGTACATTACTATTCTATCTAAACGAATACTGTTGTATTGGATTTCGTGAGCTTTCTATAGCATTTTTATTATGCCTACTTGAATACATTTATATGATAAAAAGAATTCGACACAGTCGATTTAACTATTAATTTCAATGAGAGAACTTTAACATAATGTAGCTTATACCTGTACTGTTCGGTTTATTTAAAACAACTTTACAGATATTCACGTTTAATGAAGTGATACGATTTTATTGAATAATAATCGAGATCTATTAAATCCGTAGGTTAAGTCATCGCAAATGAAGCAATTTCTGTTGATTTTATAATAATTCAAATAGCTACGTATCGTTAATCCTAGTCATTCTACAAAGGAGCTCGCAAACTTGAAGTTAAAACTTATTGCTTGGTTAAGAATCTGTTATGAGTGTATTTTCATTGAATTCAACACATGTAACTTACCAGTACAATGTGCTTAGTGAACAGAGCATTGTATTTAAGAATGTATGATTATTGTTATTATTATTATTGTCAATAGAGCATGTAAACTATCTAAGAAACAGGCGACAGCTACGCTCCGGTTCTCTCGAAACAATATACGATATCAGAATTCAGTAAGCTGATAAGAATTGTTTGTATTAAGGTCCATTAACATACATATATATATATTGTTCATTTTGTGTCAGTAACCAGCCATCGTTTTCTTATGATAATATTAGTTGATAATGATTTGTAGCCCTTTACACATTTATTACGTTAAACACGCGAGAACCATTAACTCCCAAACTGCTTCATTTTCAAACCTATTTCCCTGTGACTACTTATGTAAACTATTATATAAATTAATCTTATTTGTTCAATTGATGAAGAAAACTGAAATCAATGTCTGACAATAAGGAAGCCAGTGTTGTTTGTTTGTTTGTAATTAAGCACGAAGCTACACAATGGCCTATCTGTGCTCTGCTCACCACGGGTATCGAAAACCCGGATTCTAGCGTTGTAAGTCACTGGTGGGCCAGAAGCCAGTGAACCCTCAGAACTATTACTCTGAATGTTTGAAAGGACGCTCTAATCTTTGTCTAGTAAGGCAAAACAAGTAGAGGTAAAGTTTGTTTGACTTCATATATAGGTTAAGATTAATTTAACTATCAGTAAAATAAGAACTAAAAATATCTGACGGAAATGTAAAGCCTGGATATTCTATACAATGAAACCGAAATAATTCTTTATAAGATACAACTTTTTTTTTATCCACATGCTATGTTCTATTTTCTATACAATTCATGTAGACACAAATAATAAAGTTTTACTTGTTTATGTTTATATTCGTCCACTATACATTGAATCACTGGTGCGAAAAACAATTATTAAATGAGAAAATAAATTATGACAAAAATATAACATTTTAAATGTTCCACTTTAGAATTTTTGCTGAAAAATGTTTTATCATAAAAAAGAAAATATATTGTTTTTTAGAAATTTATTTAATTGTTTGGTGTCCGCATATACTTCCTGTCATTAGCAATACCTATGATAAAAGATACAGGTGCTTTATGCCTTTTTCTATTCATTTCGAATTATCATGTTTATTATGCTTTAGTGGATTAACTATCCTGTTCCATCATATTGTGAAGTCAACTGTCAAGATCAAACAAAACGTCTTCTTTACGTAAAGTTGATGTTCAATAACTAAACGAACGGAATCAGTTGGGTAATTATATTCAATTTCATCAAGAACCTTTGAACTTTTACAGTATTATCCCCCCCCCCCGTGTTTAAACATTATAATGTCAGTTGTCATCAACCTTATTTACCGATCTGGTTGCTATGCTCTAAACAACTACCGTAATGTTATAAAAATGTGGTATTATTCAGAAGAGGCCGGCCACATGACAACCTATGTAATTCCTAATAATGCTTAACGATACTGACTGGAGTATATAATACATTTTTTGTTTTAAAGTATAAGAATTGTTCACTATCGTTTAGAAACTATATAAAATCTTACATGCTGAGTTGGAATGAACAGAATTTGTAACCCAGTAAATTTATAAACTATGATGCTTATAGTACCTGAAGTTTTGTATAATTTTTAAGCGAAAAGATAGTTTATCTTATCAAATATTTTTGAAATAATCACTTGATTTATAACTAAAGGTTCATTTTCGGTTATGTTCATTTGTCAAAATTGTATTTGAATGTCAAGAACATAGTTATATGGGTAGTATAAAGACAGACTAGTGAAAGTGTAAGTTTTAAGTTATTGCATGATATTTAAATAAGCGTCCTTTTCAGGATAATAATAGTAAAAGGTAGGACTAGATATAGAAACTAAAACTATAATCAGTAAGTATGTTACAACATAATCGGCTGTCTTGTTCAATATTTGCTACCAACCTTTATAAAAAACGTACGCAGTTAAATGTAAGTTGAAATCTGTATGCTGTTTTATGAAAGTATAGTAGCACCATCATCCTTTGTAAATCCCATGCACAATACATCTGGTAAGATCATCCGCCTATAGGACCTTAGTAGCATCGCCCGCCTAGTAGCGTTATCCACCTTTGTAAAACATACTTAATTAAATATATGAACATAAATTGAAATCTGTATGCAATCCTAATGAATAATTTCTGCTTTTGTAAGACACACAATAAACCTAGTAACGCCTATAGTCCTTGTAATAGTAACAGCATCCGCCTATAATAACACAATACACCTGGAAGACCTAAGTATCACCGTTCGCCTATAGTAACAGCATCCGACTTTAGTAACACCGTCCACCTACAGTATCAGGCCTCCTAGAATCGAACCATGATATCCCCCCTCCCATTGATAACTGTGCTGTTTGGTATCAGTGTATTATACAATACTTTACGTAATACTCAGATGTCTACTATGCAATAGTTATGTGATAGCCAGGTGTATATTACGTAATAGTTAGGTAACATGCTGGCAGCGTCTTTTTATCTCTTCTCACGTGGTGACCCCCATTGACGCGGCATCCTTTTGGCACGTTAAGGGGTTATATAACATTTTTTTCAATAACATCCTTACACTGTAAATTTGAACAATACATTACTATACAAATAAGATAACATTTAATAAGTTCCAACCTTTCATCCACCCTCGGATTTACTTAATAAAGCTGACATCTGACAATCTTAAATCTCAATACCTTTTATAAATGAAGGTTAAAAATATTATGTACAAATTAGTAGAGAAAATATTAAGTGATGTTGAAGACAAATGTAAGAGCATTGAATAACATATAAGAATATTTTACTTGGTCCTCGTACGCCAGAAATTTACAGCTGGAAATAGTTAACATTTAAAGTATTAAAATGTTTACAAAAAATTCCTTATAAATAGTTGTGGGATTATGAAATTTTTTTGAATCCACTAATATCCAACGAATCCATTAATAATCGCGTGACGCCCTTAAACAGTTTAATCAGAAAGAAAAGATTACTGATACAAAACAGTGGAATTGTGGAAAAGTGCTTGCTAATTTATCTTTAGTTTCCATTTTTCATTATTTATTTTTACTTCACCATAAATTAATATTTCTAACAATATGTGCTCGATACCTTTTAAGAAAATATTTTAGTTCGATCACATTGCCATGTTACACATTTATATATTTCCATGTTAATGCTATAAAACATAAGTAGCGTCGTTAGTATTAACTCGAATTATGTTTCGGTAGAAAGGCATGCTGTTTTTATATTGTTTCTTCTCATTTTATTATTTTTCCAAACATTTTTTTCAATCGATCCCCATTCCTTAATTTCTCGCCGAATTGACTTGAAACTTGGTAGGGTTATACCTTGGTCCAATACGCCCTGACACATTTTTCATTTTGTTTTATTTAGTCCTCTAAGATCATCCCAAAAATGTATGTTTTGGTCTCTTGTGCGATCATATTTAAAAAAATCAAAATGATAATTTGCACATATATACACCTGGAAAAAGTTAAGCACCCCCCGTGTTTTTCAAGTGATTCAGATTCGACGTTCTTGTGACTGATTATAAATTACCATT
>NW_013668526.1:7387-49640 GCF_000517525.1 Limulus polyphemus | reverse complement strand
AATTTCCACAGTCAATACATTTGCAATCTCAATAACAAAACACACACTTTATATCACCGTCACTACCGCTCGCTTGACTCTATTATCTGTTTCTATATCTATCTATCTGCAATTATATCTCCGCTTTATTTGCCGGGCTTATATACTAAAAAAAGAGGATGCCAGGAAAAATCATGATGCTTCTAGAAACTCCAGCGTCGCGTGACTTCCGCTGTTGTAACAGTACTTTCATTTTCATTGAAATCCGGTCACATTTTGCTATGCTTAAAACGTTTGACAACCACTGGCTATAAATTTCTCTAGATCAATAACATGAGAGTATTATCTATCGTTCTGGAATCCACGACAAATACACCACTAGTATATAAATGGTTAACAGGCTGGATAAGATGTAATTTCTGGATAGTATTTGTTTGTGTGTGCATTTTGACATTATTTTTTCTTTTCATTATTATTTTTGTTGCTATGGCAACATGAGGTTGAATAAATGATCCAAGCTGTTACATTTGTGGTAAATTTATTGTAAAGAAACAAAGGCAAAATATTCCAGAATTAATCAAAAAAGCATATTACGTGTATTTTGGAATAAACTTTGGGGACCAAAACATTTGTGTCGAAGAGTTGAGACAATGGACTAAAGGTAAGAAAAAGACTTTGCCTTATGGAATTCCAATGGTCTGGTGTGAGCCTAGAAACCATGGAGATGATTGCTATTTTTTCTTTTATCGAGTGTAGGCTACAACACTCAAAATAAAAGGACATTTTTTATATAAACCTTCCATCTGCTATAAAACCTGATGTACGTGTACCTACTCCATTGGAGACTCTTGATACAGTTTCATCTGATTTTGAATCTTATGTCAATAGAAATTATGATAAGGATTGTTTTCATCCTGAAATGTCTGGTGAACCACAACTTTTCACACAAGGTGAACTTAATGACTTGGTGAGAGATTTAGGCCTTCCAAAGGATTCTTCCAAGATTTTGGGGTTCAGACTTCAGGCTAAGAACCTACTCTCTCCAGGGACATCAATTTACTGGTACAGAAAACGAGAGAGAGAGAGTTTATACTAAATTTTTTGCAAGAAGGTTCACTGGTTTATTGCAATAATATTGCTGAACTAATACCAATGCTAGAAGCTGCAGTCTATGAACCAAGTGAGTGGTGATTGTTCATTGATTCCTCCAAAAGAAATCTAAAAGGTGTTCTCCTTCATAATGGTAATATATATGCATCTGTTCCTGTTGCTAATTTGGTTCACTTGAAGGAAACGTATGAAAATCTTGAACTTCTTAAGTTCAAATACAAAGAACGTGGTTGGCTACTTTGTAGAAACTTAAAAGTCCTTTGTATGTTGTTTGGTCAACAATCTGTGTATACAAAGTTTCCACGTTTTTGTGTGAATGGGAAAGTAGAGCATGAAATCAGCACTGGATAAAGAAGCAATAGCCATGTAATCAGCCTGATACCAGGATTGAAAAACACTAAATGTAAAAGTTTGGTTGACATAAAGAAAATCCTATTACTTCTACTTCACATAAGACTAGGCTTGATGAAGCAGCGTGTAAAGGCCTTATACAGAAATGGCAAATGTTTCAAGTATCTATGTGGGCAATTCCCAGCTCTTTCAGAAGCAAAACTAGAAGGGATTTTTGTTGGGCTTCAGATTAGGAAACATTTTAAAAGGACAATGAGGAAAGTTGAAAAAGATGTTATTCACAAATTTATAGGAGACAATGACCCAAATTATGAAAATATTGTAAATAACATGCTCAATAAATTCAAAGAGTGGGGTTATAATAGGAGGTTAAGTTTTTTTTTCTTCCCGATTTGTAAAAAATCCTTAAGTGACAAAAAAAATGAATATTATTTTCAAAATCTGCATGGCTGAATTATGAAAAATATATTATTAAAACCAAAATTTTATGAAGTTTAAATTTGCAGGCCTATGTAGTTAATTTAATTTTAAAAGCTTAAAAAAATTTACATGTAATGCACCTCTAAAGTGAGTAAGGCCAAACTGTTTCCCTTCAGTGGTAACATTTGACTATACAGCATGGAGAATGACAGATAGTGGTAAAACAACATACACATACATAGTGTTGTCAAGTTTCAAAAAGTCTTTATTATATAGTTATATTGATGCATTACACTTTACAACCAGTCTGCCCGATTCCTGGACAAATGCAGTTCAAAACCATGAACAGCCATTGAAATTGAAGAAAAACCACAATTAAGTTTTTACAAGATTACACAAATATCACATGTCCCCCCACCCTAAAGGAATAACTTTTAATGCCAGAGGTCACCATCATGTTGATATGTTTTGTATAATCCATACAAATAATTGGTGGGAATAAGACTCAAATATTATGCGAGCTTCAAATGCACAAATACTTATAGGGAAATTTTTTAAACCGACCTATATAGTAATTTTAGGTAAATAATCCAACATAGGATTTGTTGAGAAACTACTTAAGAAATATTTTTCAATTCACTATATTTTCGAAACAAAATTCCATTATTTCTTTTAGTGAAGTTAAAAAATTTTCCTTTTGTATTAAAAATAGAAAATCTCCCCCACCCCACAAAAACTTAGCAAACAAAAAGAAGAAAATCAGCTTCTTTGAGAACATATATTTCAGTCAATTTTCACATACAAAAATAAAATACTAAATTATGAAGACAATTGGAAAAAATATATATTAATAATTAAGGCTTGTCTATGCACATACATGAAAGTAATGGTTAACATATAATTCTACTTCTCTGCAGATTTTTTTTATCAACCTAAACCCTTCTAAGATGCATGTTTCATGAGAAATAGAAGTGTGATTTTTACATACTTTAATTATTTCCTCAAACCTGTTTTATACTTTCATAAAAATGCAGCTATAACAACTTCATGCGTGTGAGCAACATGTATTGGTTAACTTTTTATTTACAGGACATGACTGACATGTCCATCAAAATTTACTTGTTCTTATATGAATGAGTAAACATTGCCATTACATTATACTGGACAAATATTGAATCTCACACTACACTTTTTCACATCAAAACAAATACAATTCATTAAAAAACAATGCACAGCACTGATGTGAAGGAGAAGAATGAAAAATTAGTGTATAACTTTATATTTTAGTTCAAAATATCTAAAACTTTTCTGATGTTCAGAACTTCTCCACAGTGTCTTCCCCAACATAAAACACATAGGTCTATTTACTGATGTTAATTTTTAAAGAATACCAGTGAAGTTAACAACTTCCTATATTAAAAAATAAAATATTTCCAGACAGTACATGTTTAGAAATCTGACTGTTGTTATTTTTAAAAACAAAATTAGAAATACCAATTTAACAAATTCAAAGGAATGCATAATAATGATAGCAACAGAATATGCTAATTCTCACTATAATGTTTTCAATATGTGCAGGTATTCCACTGTGCCAGTATACTGTAATGTTTGAATTCATATATGTGGGACATACAATATAGCAGAACCATCGCGTAACATTTAATTGCAATTCAACACTCACTTTTCACTACATAATATTTTTATATGGTTATACTTTCTTTATGATAACAAATAACACACTAACTCCTCCATTATTTCAAATATTTAAGATACCAGCTTCACAAATTATTAAACAATAACAAATTTCTTTTCATTCAGAATGTGTGTGTGCCCATAAAGCCTGGGATGTGACTTTCAATATTTGTTTGAAACAACTGAGGAGGAAAGAAGTGTTGGAAAGTGCCACATTTGACAAAATATTAAATTCTAACACTTTCTTTGCTAAAGGGAAATTTTAATATTTGTACCCTACTCTGAGCCACTGGCATGGCTGAATCATGTATGCTATGCAGAATAAAACAAACTCTTTACATGCTAATTAGTATCAAAAGTAGTTGATTACAATGTGATAATCAACTGCCTTAGGGCCATCAAGTTCAGTAACTCATTTATTTCCAGGAAACTAAAAATTGCATTTTTCAAAAGATCTTACTTTTGTACTTCTATTTAGGAAGAGATTTAACACTTTTCCATAACCTTAAAGCAAATATTCAAAAGATTTTACCATTTCCAGATGAACACTGCAATATTAGCATGTTAGTAGCTGAAACTCATTACATTAAATTTAACAGAATTTAAATGTAATACATACCCTGCTAATGATCCTCATCAACTGATTCTTTAAAGTACTCGCAGATGCAATAGGTGATTTTGTAACTTGTGATTACGTTTTTCAAGTGCTTTCTTTAGAGTTACTGTATCTCAAAACTGATAACTTGGAGAACACTAACACATTTTATTTATATTTCTTAATGCTATTCTTTCTCTTTCAGTAAAATATTAACCAGATACTGTGTTATTCAAAAACTTTATGTTACTCAATCCTACAATGTAGCTCAACTTTCATTTCAATTAACATTTGCATTTCCTCAATATGAAGCAAATTCATTGATGAACCAAAATAAAAAAATTAGAAAAAAAATAACATTCCTTATAATGATCATACTGAACAGAAATCCATCAAGTTATTAATTTTCCCACGTGTTTGTCACAACTTATAGCAGCTTTTCTATCTTGCACACCATTCATCTGATTTTTAGGGCACATGCTGTTCACAAATTATCTTTTAGAGAATATACTTGCTTATCTTGAACAACATATCTGTTCACACATGATGCAACATACATTACAATTTACTTTCCTGGATAATTTCAGGGACAAGCTTGTGGGATCCCATAATTGATGGAATTGTGTCATTTGAACAGTTAGTTGTCTTGGAACTAAGTTGACTATGTAGTTGACAAAATTTCAGAAGACATAGGTATGTCTTCATTTTCATACGAAACATTTATAACAATGTCAGTTTAGAAGGCTACTCACATCCCACAGCTACAAAAGAAATGAAACAGTGTTTATTCAAAAACTTAAATATAACATCAATTTCATATTAATCTTCAAAAAAAGTACAGATATTACAATTTTCCTCAGATAGATCAAATATGAAAATCATGCGTTAATGGAATAAAATAAATGAAAAAGCTACATCTGATCATAAATCCAAAGGAAACAACACACATCCTACTTAATCTTACTTGCACATGGTAGGTCCACTGGACTACATTCATATTAGAGAATTAACATTTACTAATAAATACTATAATTTCTAATTTACTTAGTGTATCTTCATGAAATTTGGTAAGTTTTTAGTAAATATTACAAATATGTTGTAGAAAAAAAGACAAAGAATTCTTAATAAAGCATTCCTACTAGAGATTTGTCTGTGAATTTAATTTAGTCAGATGTTGTATCAAAAGTTAATAATACTTTTTCATCTTAGTTTTCTTATTTCATTCGCCGAGCCTCTAGTATCTCCTAAATGAATACCAAGTTCTAATTTTCCAGTAAAATTTACATCTTATCTGTTAACTGCTTTGCTCTAATATTAGCTGTATACAGGCTGTCAGTCTGGCTGACCTTGAAATCACCATGTAAAAAAATAAATCTCTATTACTTTTTTTTCTTGCTAGAATGACTGCACATTGTCACAGAGGATTACAGTTATCTATCTTAACATCTGCAGTCACCTAATCTTTTCATAACTGCTTTCATTTAGTTTTAATGCTCTTTGAACTGTGTCTAACTTCTAAAGTTGTGTAACAAAACAATAAATAGACACACAAGGGCATAGTTCAAGTTACAGTAAACAAAGTATATTGAATTACATCATGCATGAGCAGTTTGTGTTCATTCTTCATGGAGAAATGTATTTAGTTTTTCTTCATTTGATTTTCTTATCTAACCTATAACGTTTCTAATTTTTACATTTTAGTTACTTTTTTATAATATTAGATAAAAAACATACATAAACAAAAAGGAACCCAGGTACTTATGTGTGGGTCTTGTACTCTTCTGCACTTGAAGTCTCAATAAGAGTTTACCCTAGTTTTTGGAAGGTTGCTGTTTGTACTTTATGCAATTTAGAACACAATCTAATAGCAAATATCAGAGAATTAATGACATTTTTTTGAAAGACAGTATGTTACACAAGGAAGTGACATGTGGGTTTGACTTTTTGGTTTGTATCTCGGTAAAAACAAGAACACGAGGATATAAATAAGTTTGTCTTAGCAACATCTATAACTTGTATTAAACTCAGAAGCTCTAATAGGGGTAGAAAGAATATTTATACTGAGCAATTTGGAGCAAAAAAATGTGGTACTGAGAAGTGAAGATTAAGGACTTATCTAAATATTTCCTTTTGATATTAAAGAATTAAAACTTGTATAATGTTGAGGTTTGAATTGTAAATTACATTTTGACATCAAGTTTATTGATATACTTGGAAAATAAAATTGTTTAATTAAGTTTTTTAATGTAACTCTGCAAAATGTCATGACGTGCCTTTGGATTCCAACCTGTACACATAGGGTTAATTGATATTTTCTTTCAATTTAAAAAGTTTTATTAACTTAATGTTACAAAATTAAAAATGTCTTCATAAGCATGAAAGGAAAAAATGATGTCAGAAGTTACATATCAAATATATATGTATGAATGTAGAAATATATGAACTAGTAATTATCAAACTAAACATTTTAAGTTTCAAGAACTTTTACTTTTCTGCTACACACTAGTTTTTAAGGAATATCAAATATTGAATTGAAAATAATAATTACTATAATAGATATAAAAAATAAAGTTGTATATTAGAGATATATGCTTTTCTAATGTGCACCAACTTACACAATCAAAATACTTTTTTTTTTTAACTATGCTAGTCATGTTAACATGCTTTATGACATTTAACAGTCACACATGATTACGGTTTGTTAGCTTAAAAAGTGATTAAATTCACTGCCAATAAAATCTAATCTCAAAACGATTTTGCTTTGTAAAAGAAAATAATATGATCAGGTGGGATAAATGGGTATATATATATTATTACTAATAAGTTACAAAAGTCCTACTTAATATAACCATTCTACTCAACCAGATCTTGTTCAAATAACAGACCAAAGCCTAAACACAGTGATAATAAGTTATAACAGAATGAAATACACACAGTACACATTATTTTAATTTAAATGTTTTTTAAAGAGCATGTCTGATTTGAAAACAGCATAATTATAAACCTACTGGTCTAAAAATTTAATACTATTGTGTATATTTGTCCTACGTATACCTCTATATCCCTAAATGTTTGGTAATTATGAAAATGGCCTCAAGTGGCATAAAAATCTTTGGTCAACAGAAAAATGTTTTCCAGGATTTCTATTTAAAATTTTACTAAGTCATCATACATGAAGTTTGTGTCAAACTTGGCTCTTAACCTGATAACTCGACTTACACTCATTTAGCAAATATCTCCTTCCCCACCACCCCATGAGGTGGAGAAGTAAAAAATCTTTTAATTCCAGTCAAGACCCAGAACTAAAACTCCAATCCGCTTGGCACACCAACTCCAGTTACCCTGCCACAATTGGGTACCAGATCGACCAATAAGCCCTTGTCTAATGTCGAATAGCTTGCCATGATCCAGAGCTGTATCGAACTAGCCTCCAGCAGTTCAAATCAAGTATCTCCAAACAACTCACCCGGCACCATGAGATCCACATCAACTAACCAAGTAGCCAGTTCACTAACAAGCAAGCAACCCACAGAATCGCAATCCAAAATCCACCAGCCAGCAACCTAAACCCCCTCCAGGGATTGTCATGGAAGGAATTCCAACTTAAGATGTCCAGAAATTGCCCACAAACTAAAAAAGACTCTTCCCAAAGATTTGCCTCACAAATGTCTGAGGATTAGCCAAAGGAGAAGTTGTAATTAACACCCCTGCAGAATATGCCAAGCTCCTTAAATCGTGGGATTCCTCAGCCTTCCAGGATGCCAAACTAAACGTCCACATCCCTGGGGAATGCCAGCCAGAAGCCATCGTAATTAGAAGTGTCCCACTGGACATAACTACAGAAGAAATACTCCAAGAACAAACCTCAAGACATCTCAGCCACCAAAGCTGAAAGGATAAAATCCATAAGGACCAGCCAAGAAACCCCCCCTAGTATGAGTCAGCCTATCCAACGAAAAACACACGGCTGATCTTATCAAGAAAGGTGCCAACCTGTGATATATCCATCATCTAGTTGATCCAGCAAGACCCAGACAACCAACCCTTCTACAATGCTTTCACTGCCAGAAGGTTGGCCACACCTGTTCATTAATATATCTTACCTTAATAAAATAATCTAAGCTAACCATTAAAGAGGTGAAAGATGCTATCTCAGTAATATGATTTGAACCAACTGTTAAGAGATGAAACCTTCTCTTACCTTGATAACACGATCTGAGCCTACTGTTAAGAGGTGAAACCTTGTTTCATCCAGATCCATGTCTATAATACAGTGACGGGCATCATGAAATGTTGCCAGTGGTATTCGGCTACAAAACATTGATTAAAAAATCAACTTTTCTTTTTTTCTATGGATAAAATAGTAATTTATGAAGTATTAGAAGTTATACGTAAATAATAAAATCTCAAAACTGAGCATTTTCTATTAATTGCTTTTTATGATGAACCTAACTTTCCATCAGATCATTTTTTACAAGACAGATGATAAATCTTAGGTCACATTTTAAAACTTACTGTTAAACAGCAAGTTTCTTGGTTATAGCTAATAACTTACTTGAGTAAGAAAGCACATTATGCCAAAAAAATAACAGGTATGCAAACAACAAACGTTGGTCTGTCTTCTTTGGGTATGATCAGTACTAACCAGAACAAGGTTTATATGTATTGTTACTAAAACAAAAGACACAGGGATTAATTGTGACAGAAATGGTGTCAGCAGGTGACAGGATACGGGTAAACGTCAAGTCTCTTCACATATATGACCTAACCAAATACGGCTGATGTTGCCAGAAAAAAAAGTGAAAAATTTCCAACCTGTTAAACTTCCTCTTTCAGTTTTAAATATCTCAAATGAACCATTAACTGATAATCAGATTTGTATGTTAAACCTAGAAATATACCTATTGAACAAACTGTTGCTACCACAGAATCTAATATCAACTCTATATCCCTATTAGCACAATGCATTTTTTAAACTCCTTTCTGCGCTTTACTGAGTTACATTCAAAATCTAATTAAACAACTTTGCTATCCATGTATGTGAATGAAATTAACATTACATGTTAAAAAAAATCGAAGGTTCAGTTCCATTATTTCAAAAGAAACCTTTAAAAAAAATACTTAAACTTCAGTTTTGTTGTAACATGACTCACGAGTTACGAAAAATCTCTACTTTCACAGTCTCTATCTTGAATCAGATAACCCCAGGCCTGTAGATACATGTCTAGACAAAAAAGTATGTTTACCTTTCTAATTGACATGTATGTTTCCACCAGATATAAAAAACTGTTTAGTGTAGGTAGTATTAATTAATTATTTTCAGAGTTAATATTTTACAGTTGTTTAGATTTCTTTTATAATAAGAGAGTTAAAAGCAGACGATTGTTGGAAGTTGTGTTTGCAAGTTATTGATTTTGAGGCTATGGAGATTTCTAGAATGCCTCAGTGAGAGAGATATATAAATATCGGCGACCACACGAGAGACCAGAGAGTGAAAAGATAGCCAAAAGTAAAGCAGAGTGAAAAAGAGTTTCTGCCAAAGAAAAGTTAGAAAACGTAAAGTTAACCGTCGTACGAGTGAATAGCCTAATGATTGATTAGTTAAAGTGAAATTAACAGTTTTCTGACATTTTAGGAGAATAATCTGCCTCATCAAAATGTGTTCTCAAGCAATTGATTCTGCCTGTGTGGACTTTGACAAAAAAGCAGACGATTATTAGGCCTAAATACAAAAAAAGCAGGTGAGTATCGGAAGTTCAGGATACAACTGCGGTAACTCACAAGCCAGTGTAATTAAATTATACACTGACAGTAATTTGATGAAAATAGAGAAAAATAGTTCAGCTTGTCAACTGAACTCTAAACCTAAGTGGACTTTTGACAAGAAGAAGAGAACTGTATATAAGAATTAGAGAGAGAGAAAAGTGGCAAAAGAAGAGAGAGAGGAGAAGGGACAGAAAAGAGAGGAAGAAAGACTGAAAAAGGAGAGAGAGACTGCAAATAGAGAGAATAAGAGCACAAATTGAAATTCCAAAACTCATTCAACTGAAGGAATAAGGACCCAAGAATGACAATGGAGTCAGGGCCAGCTGACCCAAGCTGCCCAAATTTGATGAAACAGAAAGATGACATGGATGCTTTCCTGGAGTGATATAAAAGATCTGCCCAAAGTCAAAACTGGGACGAAGGCAACTAGGCAGTCTGTCTCAACCCATTTCTCACCAGAAAATGCCTACAAGTATATGCAGTCATGAGTCAGAAAGTGCCATGGACTATGACAAGTTAAAAGTGGCTTTGCTGAAACACTATGAACTTACTGTAGAAGGTTTTTATTGGAAGTTGAGAGAAGTCAAACCTGACACTGGATAAATCTATATTTCAGTTTGTGGCATATCTATGGCGATACTTCACAAGATGGACTAACATGGCCAAGTGTGAAAATAGTTTTGAGGGACTGGCAGATCTACTAATACGAGACCAGTTCATGATCATATGTTCAACTGACATGTCACTGTTCCTAACCGAGAGAGCACCAAAAGATGTGGATGAAATGATCAAGCTGGCAGAACAATATATGGAAGCCCATGAAGGGAGTATAACTGACAAGTTAAAAAATATCCAGTCCAATTCAAAACCAGTGATAGCTGACTAAGAGCAGAAGTCTACCAACATTGACAGGAGGTTAACAGACAGAAGGGATAAGAGATGCTATGCTTGTTATAAAATGGGATGCATTGCAAAGGAGTGTAAGTTCATTACCAGCAAGCAACAGCAGAAATCTCAACACAAGGTATCTGGAGCTATTTACAAAGATAGTGCTAGTAAGAAACAAGAAGAGTGACTGACACCACGGATGCTACTGCCAGAAGAAACAGAATCAAGACAACTTGTCAGATTCACTACAAGAAGGAAGTGCCATTGCCATGATTGATCAGTGCACAACTAATGGTCAGCTCAAATTAGCAAATGGATCAACAGTGCCAATAGTGATCGGAGCATGTTACAAACATCCAAAGGTGCCAACAAATCATAATATGCTATTATGTGAAGGCTATGTCGGAGACAAGAAAGTGGAGGTTCTACAAGACACTGGGTACAGTAGTGCAGCAGTGAGAACCAGTCTAGTATCCGATGGTCAGGTTACAGGCAAGGTATGCTTGCGTGTGCTAACTGATGGGACAATCAGAAAGATTCCTATAACAAAAATAAAGGTGGATACTCCATATTATGAAGGAGACCTTGAGGCCATGTGTATCAAGGAACCAATATACGACTTGGTGATAGGAAACATACCAGACAGTAAAAATGTGAAGGAAGTGCAGAAGAAAGACCCTTCACCACAGAAACTTCAGGACAGTGCCAGAGAGGAAGACAAGCAAAAGCAAAGAGGAAAGAGACTACTTAAAGAATATAGCATTATCAGGAGGTTTTAACCCCAACATCATACATAGGGCTTGTATCAAGCTTTGAAACAGTGAAAAATATTATGATAACTCTAATCTTTCACTTATCAACAACACAAGACATAACAAATCTGTTTCATTTTTTTTTTGTGCAAGAAATTGCTAATGAAATTACTAGCATTTTTAATAATTTGCACACTGATGTAAAAACTGTATTCAAACCTTTACACCAAATTAACACCTTACTACCTAACCTGAAAAAATCCTTCTCAAAAGAAAAAAAACAAACAAGGCATATACAGTATCCTATGTCAGTGTGGAAAGAAACACATAGGACAAATGTCACATTCCTTAGAAATAAAATGCAAACACCACCAAGGTCACATGCATAGAGGTAAATTCCAGATATCTACTTTAACATACCATCAATATGAAACAAACCATAAAATACTTTGGGATAAAATTCTTCTCCTACACCAACCCAAAACTAGAAAAGAAAGAGCCTATTTAGAAACTATAGAAATCATCAAAGCAAACAATCTCTCAATAAGCCATGATAATGGCCCTACCAATATCTGTTGTATTTGACAAGGTCTATTCACCATTCACACCCTTGACCTTTACCTATATCCTGTCACCTGCTGACATCATTTCTGCCACATTTAATCCCAGTGTCTTGTCTTTGTTACAATATATAGACCCTGTATTGTTTAATACTGACCATACCTGAAAAAGACAGACCAATGTTCTGTTTAAACATGTATGTTCCACCATCAATAAAACTTTTTCTTATGCTTATAAGGAAGCTAATTCCTAGCTAATAACTTACTGTATTCACGTTGGATCAAAATGAAGTTGTTACAGATTACACAAATATACACTTTAATCTTTGTATTTTGTTAAAAAATAAGAAAACTAAGGAAGATGCATAATTAACACGTTCTAATATAAAAATATGCATGCATACATTTCATCAATAATTACTGTCAAGGATGCTGTTATGTGTGTCACTCATTGCAATTTATGATGACTACAAATAAAATCATGAAGCTGATCCTTAAGAATATTTTTAATTCTAGATCTGAAAGAAAAAATTAATAACATCAACAAAGAGACAAAATAATATTAATAAAATACATCACAATCCTGTATTTACAATCCTGATTGTCCCCGAAATATTTAGTAATGGGGCCCCAAATATCAATAAAAATATTCTAGCCTAAATCAATCACTGTGTAAATAATGGGTGACTTAATCAAGTATAAACTGATGGCCTATCTTTAATAGTAGATATTTTACTACTTCATGCATGGCAGTTAGATTTATGAAACTCCTTTTACTATATTTTTGCCAGTTGGATTTGCATTTCTCTTTTTATTAACAAATTGTAGGCAATAACTGGTGATAAAATTAGGCTAGAAATGTTATTAATTATTTTTGAAGTGTTCATGCTGAAGCTGTTCTTTATCATATCAAGAATTTTATTTTAGATTGCTGCCAAATAAGTTGAACTTATTCTAAGCTAACAATACCATTCTAACGATAACCTAATGACACTTGTTCATTCAAAGCCTATTATTGAACAGTGTTTCCAGATACTTTTCCACAAAACTGAGATGAACACAATGCTATAGATGTCATCGATAAAAAATGAAGAGGTGAGAACGATGAGGTTAAAACAAGGACTTTTCCAGGACACTTCCTGATAAATAAACTGCTTTTCTAGGATTTCCTGGACTGAAAATATTTATAAAAATGCTATGACTTTCCATTATTTTCCATAACTTGTGCAAATCTTGATATAATTACGTTTTTAACTAACTTAACATGACCTTAGCTCCCATAAAGGAAAACAACCATCGAGTCAAGCCTGTATCAACATCATTTAAGAATTGTCAACTTACTCATCATCAGAGATCATACTATGGCATTCATCACAAACTCTGACATCAAATTCGAAACCCATTATAGGAATAGCACTTCGATTAGTGCTGCAGGCATCACACACAGCTTTTCCACATCTCCTACAGTGGTGCTGTGAAAGTTGAATTTATATGTAAATCAAACAAAGAAAATGATCCAAGAAATAGAAAACCTGTTTTTTATTTGTATAGATAAAAGTTTAATTAAATTATAAAAAACATGTTTCTATATGTACTTTTATTCCATTCATTACTGAAAATTGATTTTTACAAACATTAATTTCATAATAGGCTTAGCTTACACAAATCTCCAATGTCAGTTATTATAATTATTTGTATTTACAAAAAAATACTTTCCATACAGAACACTGATCATTAGTATCAAGACAATATCCTTGTGTCTTTTAAACATCCAGAATACATGAAAGATAAATATATTTAAATGTTGTGAATAATAGATAATATATTTTGAAATAATATACATTGATTCCAATAATGAAGAAAATAATGTATTAAACAACCACCTGTCTAATACCAATGGTTTTTTGGTCCACCATAGCTTTAATGTTCCAGAAAAAAGGACGAGTACAACGCTGGCAGCAGTCACTTTCTGCCCAGTCTGGGGTCTAGAAGAGAAATTATCAAGCATACTAACTCTAAATATGGTCATTCCAGAGTCTCAATGTTATAAGAAGTAACTTTCTACTCAATCCCATGTTTATACAATAATGCTTCAGGAATCCAAGTACATATTTTACAAAAGTTTGTAATACATATAGACAAGAAAGCTCCAAGTGACTTTTCTCTGTTCTTCTATGTAAAACTTATATATTTTAAAATGTTCTTAATTAGACATTGAATACGAATCATTCACTTCGAACATTTTATTTATATTTAAATGTTGACTTTTATCCTGAAAAAAATGAAGGATAAATTTTACAATATTTTTGTATACTTGTTTTCAGATTAAGAAATATTTATTCTTTTCTTAAAAATCCAGTAGCATATAACAACAAGAAAACCTTTAGTGGATCATAGCTTACATTTGAAATAGAAAAATAAATCAAAAATTGGCAATCATAATTTAAGTATTTGACATACTGTTTAAAATTTATGAAATAAAGAAAGAAACACGCTATCTGTACAATCTAAAGGTTTAAGTAAAACAAGTTTACTTCTTGCCGTACAACTTCCATGTTCCAAAAGACTAGAATACAGTCTTCACTTCCAGAAATCAGTTTCTTTGAAGCTCCAGCATAACATAAAGCAGTGACTTTATTGCTGAAAACAAATATAAATACTCAGTTATTATTATTATTATCATCATTTTTTGTTTATAAAAATAAACACATTACCTTGTTTGAGACTAACACTGAAACAATTGTTTTAAGCTAAACCTAAAGCAAGAAATGTTTTTTAATTGTTTTGGAATTGTTCTTCATTATATGTCATTTATTTGAAAAACTTAGGAGAGCCTAATTAGTGCACAATAATGCTTCATTACAGATAATAAAACATCATAGTCTACAAAACAAATTTCTCAGATCCATCTACTTTCAGATGCTTCAGTGAAATTGATCAAATAGAATTTGGTTTAATCTAATTGTAGAACACTGCAAATTTCTATATTCATAATTATTTTTGCTATGGTTATACTTCTAAAGAAATTTAAAAATGGATGTCCATGAAAAGCTCCGAAATATTGGCTGTTCAACACTATGAAGCTTTGTCACATTATTTATCAGTCTTTTAACCAGTAAAAGAGAGCAGTAAATATGACTGTTAGGCATTATGAACATTTTCACATTAATCAATAATCACTTAACTGATAATAGGAATAATAATTTTCTGTCGGGCATAATGAACTTTGTCACCTTAACTATCCCTATGTTAACCAAATGTGCATGGGGCTTCATACATTGGACCAATCCCATACTTGAGAAGAAATCTTGCTTATAATTCTGAATTTACTATGTGTTTACACACAAAAAATTGACAAGTTTTTAACAAAATGTAGAAGTCTGTTGTATGCAAGAAATCAGATGCGTAACAAACGTATTTGCACTGAAAACATCTGTGAATTGATGATGCAAGTCTGACTAACACTGGCAAGTCTGAGTGCAAGGTGATGTTCATGTGAAGAATGAAAATACTCTTGACCATCATACAGTCTGTGTATTGTGTTTACATAATCTCTAAACCTACGTAACGCATATCTACAGTTTTTTCAGTATCTGTATATTGCATCTGGTATTCACTCTCTTCTACTACTAATTCGGCAACATAGAATAAAATGGACAGTTCATAACTCTGACATCAAATACATACCTCTTAAATAAACAATTGTTATAAAAAATTTTAAATAATAAAAAAAAATAGGAAGTAGGAATGGGAGCACCATAAAGTAAGGCAATATGTAGGAATGGATGGGATAATGTTACAACACTTGGTTATTTTTGACACAGTGCAACCTCAAAGTGGGTGTGACCATCGTTCCACCCATTACTACTTTGTGTGTTTCTTGTAACTTGGTAATCATTCAAACTACATGAAAGGTGTATATAGCTACATTTCTGTTTTAAACTTTGTTTCAGAAACCAAGTAAAGATACATGTATGTAATCAAATTACATGACCCTAACAAAATGCAAGACATCATAAGGGGGGGGGGGTGTTTGATGTCAGGAGTAAGACAGGAAGCTCCAACAGTCATACTTTGCTTATAGGAGACCTTATAGCTATCTGACTGGTAAGGGGTGGGCCAAAAGAATAGTATCAAAACAATCAATTTCTGGAATTTTTGAATTTGCTGAGTATTTAGAAAGGATTAGCTACTGATAAAACTCAATTTAAGTTCACAAGTAGTTCAAAGTGAAACACGATGTAGGAATGGGTGGAACGATGGCCACACCCACTTTGAGGTTGCACCATGTCACAAACTACCAAATGTTGTAACATTTACCATCCATTCCTACCTTGTTTCCTTACTTTTTGGTGCTCCCATTCCTACTTCCTATTTTTATTATTATTATTGTTTAAACGTTTTTTTTTAACACTTCTTATTTAAGAGGTTTTAGAGAATATGCAAATGAAATTTTCAAGTGAAGGAAAGTATTTTTAATCTCAACATGAAAATTGCTTTACACTCAGAACAGTCAACACACTGACTCCATATATTCATGGACACATTTTTTGTACAAATACTTATTTAAAATTCTGATTTTTTTGACTGCAGAAAACTTGTAATGTTTGCCGAAAGCTTGAAAAATTACACGAAAATACACAAAAAACATGTTAGAAGTTATAGTATAGATACTCTGGTCACTTTGGGGTCACATGGTTGGTGTAATTCACAATAGGTCATATGTAGTTTGAAAACAATGCAAATTACATTAGAAAAAGTCATGTCAGTCTTCAGCAGTGGTAGAAGACTCATGTCTTAGGCACCAACTGCTATGATAGAATTGCTTTGTCTAACAGAGAACCCTTGAGTCTATGTATAGAACCGAATACTTCACTTTCAAAAGCTAGATCATAGTTAGAATCTAGACCGAGAATATATATAACTAGCTGATACAGCTCCAGGCTGACCACTAAATGCAATGGTGTGTTCCCATAAGCAATTGTGCATACTCACGTGATTGATATAAATTTATATAAGGGTGGGGTGTTACTTGACAACTCCGTGTGTGCTGCTTGTAATCATAGAATATGGCTACTAGTGTATTGTTAGGTCATTATTAGTATTGCAAAATGGTTATTGTTATTACCAAGGTTATAAGAAAAACACTTTTAGCCATGGTAGCATAATTCAATTGTGTGCATTTAGATTTGCATAAAGTGAAGGCAGGAGAGAGCTATGCCTTTCCAACAATGTTAGTCAGTCAGATAGTCAGACTGACAAGTCTGTGGTTTTGTGAAATTTTTGTTTTAACTTTGGTGGTTTGCTACTCTGTAGTTAGTTTATTTACTACTCAACAGTGCATGTAAAGTGCTTATAAAGTTTTGTTTACATGCTGTTTGTAGTGTGTTTGGGATTTCAATTTGTATTGCACATCTTGCCCATCCCCACTATAAGTAGGGGAGACCGGGGCTAGTTGTTACAGGGGCAAGTTGATATAGTGCCTCTAGCTCTTGTTGAGATTAATAGACGGCGATAGTTCATGGACCATCGAACACGTGTTGCGCAAGCTTTGTTTTAATGGTGGCATGAATAAGATCAGTCACGAAATAAAAAAGGTATGTACATTTTCTGTTTTTGCATACCTAAACTAAAAAAAAAATGTCTAGGAAATATCTATTTACTCTTTATATACTGTGTTTTGATACTGTTCTCATTAGTTGTAGACTTCGATAGTTAATACCTCTTAACTCAATGTTATCGTATGTTATGTTGTTTGACGATGAATTAGTATGGACTTAGAACATTTGACTGTCTTCGGAAAATGTTCCATGAATTTTAGAAAATTATATTCGGTCATCCAATCTGAAGGATATGCTGCACCGATACATCCAGCTGGTCTCCCGTTTAGGAAGTGATCTTTGAAATGGACGCGTGGGAAAATAAACATACAAGGAACAGTGTTTCCTAATGCATTGACTGCAGTAAGAATTGTCACAAGTGTACCTCTTTCACCTGAGATTATCGTCCCCACTTGCTTTACACTTTTGATGAACTTTGGGGCATATTGTTACATGCTGCAACAACATGCCCCATATCGACATAGGGTATAACAATGTCTGTGACTCATGGTTATCAAGGAGAAGAACAATAGGATGATATATCAGCTTAGATTGTATCAATTTTTGTGTGGAAAATGGTATAAATCTTCTCTCGTTCCCCGAACAGTGAGGCCACAGATTACAGCCCCTGGATAAAAGTATATACGGGCCTTTCAAGAAGTATTATAACGCAGCAGCTGACGATTGGCTAAAGAACAATCCTGGAAAACAATGTGCATTTATGACATACCAACCTTAGTAAATCAAAGCCTTACACGAGCGCTTACTCCAGAAAATATCAAGAACGGTTTTCAAGTTTCCGGCATATATCCTTTTGACCGTCACATTTTTTCAGGTGATGATTTTCTACCCAGCGACGTAACAGATCGCCCCTTGCCAAATGAAGTATCAACAGAAAACTTGGAGACATCATCTACTAGTGAAGACATTGTAACGAATAGTCCTCCTACCAACAGGAAAACATCAGACCCGCTGAGGACTCCAGAGATGATAAGCCTTTCAGGAAGGCATCCCCACGAAAGACCAAAATTACCAGGAAAAAACGATATTCGGCTATTTTGACCTCTACACTCGAAAAAAACAACAACTCCAGCTTGAAAAAGATGACAGAGATAAAAAGAAAACGAAAGAGAGTGGTCACGGAAAAGGCGCTAGCGCTGGTAATAAAGGCAAGAAAAAAGCGAAAAATCGGATGGAAGAAACTGAGTGTCTTCTATGTGGAGACCTGTTTAGTAATTCTGTATCCAGAGAAGAATGGGTGCAGTCTACAGTCTGTTATAAGTGGGCTTATTATGAATGCACAGCAGGTGAAACTCGTGGTCCATGTATTTGTGAAAATTGTGATTGTGACACAGACTAGAACTATAACCATTTTTGTTTTAAGTTTTTCGATCGTGGAACAATGATGCTTATATGTTTAAATAACGTTTCAAGATTTATTTTATCGTGTAATCAATAATAAATTCATTACAATATAACTATGTTTGAATTGTCGTTTTAAAAGTTTTTTTATGGTGTAATCATTAATAAATTTATTAAGCCTACAATTATTATATCGCATTAAAATTTAGAAAATTTGGAATAATTACTGAAATTAGGCTTATACTCTAACATGCTAAATGTTATGAGAAAACTACAGTAGGCCTATTATAACATTTAGCATGATAGAGTAGGCTAAGTTTGGTAAATATTCCAGATTTTTTTTATTGTATATTACATCAACTTACCCCGCATCCGGGGCATATTGTTACACTTGACTTTATTTCAAAATATTTACAAAAGCTTTTATGTAACCAATTTTGTTCAATATAGAATACATAATTTTGATAAAGTACATATTTATCTTTCACTTTCATTCAGCTTCAATGTATGATTCGGGTTATTTCGCTAGATATTGGACTTCTCTAAAAATCGTAACAACTAGCCCTGGTCTTCCCTAAATGACTTTCTCCATTCAGTACTTCTGTTAAATCAATTTATTGGTGAAATGCTAACAGAAGCGATATTTTTTCATTATTGAGTTTACTGTAAGGAACTTAGTATTATGCAGAACACTTTTGTTTATAAATGTATGAGATGGTAACTGTAAAACCTTAAACATGTCTGTTCATTTTTTTTATTTTTCATGGCACTGATTAAGTGATCACGTAATAAAAAAGTATATATATTCACCTGATTTGTTCTCTTGAATTTCGCGCAAAATTACTCGACTATCTGCGCCAACCTCCTTAAGTTTGAATCAATCCCACTATTCGTTGATAAAAGAGTAGCCCAACAGTTAGCGGTGGGTGGTGATGACTAGCTGCCTTCCCTCTAATTTTACACTGCTAAATTAGGGGCGGCTAGCGCAGATAGCCCTCGTGTAGCTTTGCGCGAAATTCATAACAAACCAAACCAAACTAATAGGGTAAAAAAAAGGCACCTAGTTAACACCACCCACGCCAGGCTTACCGAGAAAAAAATCCCCGGGGCCAGGAAGAGAGAGAAGATAAAATGAAAATATAATAATAATAATAAAGTAATTAATTAAATAACAGAGTAATAAATATAAATACAGGTTGACTATCGCTAATCCGGCATCATCGGGACCTGGAGGGTGCCGGATTAGCCATCTATTAGGTTAGAATACACCAAACCCATCATTACTACGAATAAATTGACTGAGCATGATAAAATGTCAAATGATACTAATACGAATGATAATAACAACTTCACAGCATATCCAGTTGCAGAAACGCTAGTCGACTATCAACAGCCAAATGTAATCACTACAGGAGAAACACTTTAAAAAAATGCTCCTGGAAACCCACAACAGCTCAGTGGTTTTGATGTTGGTACCTTAACTTATGGGAGTGTATCATGAAAACCTTGAGCTAACTGTTAGAGCTGGGCTTCTATAACACCCTAAAGACTTTCATTTTCCACGTTCTCTTCTAAAGTCTTTGCTCCAAAAATGATGAATACAGTAAACGTGACTGGCTAATTTGGATTCATATTAGGCAAGCTTTGTACTGTTTTCCATGTCGCCTTCCCAAGACTGCAGTTGCATCACGCTCTACAATTACAACTGTAAAAAGCTGGCCGCTAACAACAGGCTGTAAGAAACTTTATGGTAGGCTACCACAGCATGAGAGAAGTGTTCATCGTAAGAAATGCTATGCTGAGTGTCGTGAGCCTGAGAGACGTTTTGGAGTAAACTCCTGTGATGATTTACAGCTTGAGTAAAAAGTTCTTTCAAGACCAGACAAATGGACGGATATCTTAAAGAGGATTATAGATGTTGTACTTTTCTTGGAGAAGAGAGGATTGGTGCGTCTGATAATGGTAATTATCTAGAAATAATTGAGCTGCTCAGTCATTACGATCTAGTTCTAAGATGTCATCTAAAGAGAGAGATACAGAATCTCAATGAGCAGGTTACCGTCTTCAAGCTCACTACTTGTCAGGTGAGTTCCTCACCAAGTAATATGTGTATCAACGTAAAATCTTAGTTCTAACTAATTTTACCCAATAAAAAAAGGTATTTATTGTAAAGCTACTGAGACTGTTGTTCGACGTCTGTATTTTTGAGCTACTGACCAGAGGTAAGGCAACAGCCCTCTATTTACCAACCATTCACAATAAGCTATTGATTGTCGCTTTTTTAACGCACACACATCTTAAAGTCAGAGTAATATTGTGTGATATCGCATGGATTTCAAACCCGAATCGTCAGCTCCAGAATCCAGAGCTCTACCATTTATTTATTTTATAATCTCACTTTTATTTTTAGATTTTCTTGCTTAGTCCCTTACCTTCTCTTTTCCTCAGTGTCGCTTTTTGTTAGGTTATTCTGGATTCCATTTTTTCACTGAAATAATTTACATTCTTTCTAGCTTGTTTGTCTGTTTGTTATCAAGAACAAAGTTACACAATGGACTACCTATGCTCTACCCATCATGGGTATCCAAACCCGATTTTTAGCGATATAAATCTTCATACTTACCACTGAGCCAGCAGGGGCATATTTTTTTTTTTTTCTAGTATCGTACTAATACTTTTCATTGGTTATCTATTATTCTTCAATGTGCTTCTTAACTTCGTAATGTTGGTCTAAGTATAGGAGTTCACTGTATACACTTTATTAAACTGTCAGTTGTAATATTAAAACGTATCTCAAAATGCACGTTCTTATGCCTCGGTAATTACATATTATAATTTCGTTTCATCATACCTCTATTACATTCAAGTAATAATTGTTTTCAAATGTTTCAATATATTGATATTGTATATGCTAACAATGCAGAATAACTATTATAATTATAAACATATAGCCCCCCAGTGGCACAGCGGTATGTCTGCGGACTTACATCGCTAGAAACCGGGTTTCGATACCCGTGGTGTAGCTTTGTGCTTAATAATAAACAAACAAAGCTTTTTTGTATATTGGTGTTTAACCTGTCAGTAATTGAAACTTTACATACAGTTAAATAGCCTTATTAAAAATATAATTAAAGAATAGTGGAGTTCCTTAAAGCATGCCGATCAATTTATAATTTTAAACAAAAATATTGCTATTTATTAAACATTTCGACTTTACTGACAATGATAGCATAATGTTTATTTACTTTTGATTTTGTTATAAGATAACTTGAAACAGCGCCAAGTCAACGGAGGGTTCCAAGCATTTATTGTCAAAAGCTCAAAGAAAAATATTTTGGTAATGTAATCTGCGATCGTATCACGTTTTAAGATAACAATAACCCTTGCTTTGAGATATAAACACTAAAGTCGTGCTACCAAAATACACGCATTTGTTAGAGTCGTGCTAATGATTTTAACGTGTGTAGGAAGGGGATTATCAAGGTTACTGAACCCCCTTATTTTAATCACAGAGTAAAAGCATATTTAACCACAAGCTCAGAGTCTCTTGCATAATTCTTCATATTAGAAACACATGAACACGTGCAAATATTTATTTTATTTTTGTTTTTTTTTGCGTCAATTGCAGGACTGTTGGCGTGCTTCTATTTAAGCACTCTCTTCAAATCGAAATACTCAGGAAAAAACAAAGACATATTCCCTTGTTTTAAGTGTTTTGTGTAAAGTAATAAAGCGTATACCTCTTAAATTACTGTTAATTTTTAACCTGGAACGACGCAGAACACTACGAGAACAAAACAACGATAACATAAAAACAGAAGAAAATAACTGCATCCACACTTATCAGATCTTCGTCCAGTGAACCTAGGTTTTTTATGTACACTGTTTTATTTACAATGTCGTATATGATGTAAGCAGATTGTGTATTATCAACGAAACCTCTGTTATATATTGGTTGATTATATTTCTCTAAATATTTGAAATGTTTGTTTTCGCGTGACTTGAATTCCTTCTGCTAGCCCAAATGACAGGCTTATTCTTTGTTTTTATTTAAACTCAAAACTGCAAACTGAATTATCTACTTTGTGCCAACCACAGGGATCGAACCTCGAATTTTAGTGTTACAAATACCAACATTTTAAATTTTATTTAAATGAAGATTGATAATGTACTTTGTACATACATTGAGATTATGTATTGTTACGTCTCTGCTCGTTTGATAATTTCCCGCTAAAGTTCTTTCCGAGAAACTTTAGTGATACATGTCATTTCTTAAATAAAACTAGTTTATTCTTTCTCAATACAGCCCGGCATGGCCAGGTGGATAAGGCGCTCGACTCACAATCTGAGGGTCGCGGGTTCGAATACGCATCCCACCAAACATGCTCGCCCTTTCAGCCGTGGGGGCGTTATAATGTGACGGTCAATCCCACTATTCGTTGGTAAAAGAGTAGCCCAAGAGTTGGCGGTGGGTGGTGATGAATAGCTGCCTTCCCTCTAGTCTTACACTGCTAAATTAGGGAGGGCTAGCGCAGATAGCCCTCGTGTAGCTTTGCGCGAAATTCCAAAACAAACAAACAAACAATACAGCTTTGGAATACACAGAATTTTCACAGTCACTTTAACTTCAACACACGCTATAATTCACAATGTTTCACGCACTTTACTTACGGTCACTACCGCTCACTTGACTCAAATATTTGTCTCTATATCTGTCTATCTGTAATTATCTCTCCGCTTTATTTGCCGGGCTTATATAGTAAAATAGAGGGCGCCTAGAAAAGACTAGAGCTGCCAGGAACAGTCATGATCCTTCTAGAAACTCCAGCGCGCATGCTTCCAGCGTCGCGTGACTTCCGATGTTGTAATAGTATTATAATCTTGACGACATCATTACAGGTTTTCGTCTAACAGCATTTAAAAATTTGAATTAAATGGAATAGCCTAAGAGTGGAAGAGAAAATATTCGACAACAGCCTGTTAAAAGTAAGTATGAGATATATCTATCTTAAACAGAGTTTTCTTTTAAAATATATTAAACAACTCAGTCTTTGCTGCAAGCTATAAATATTAATTTTAAAAGTATCTTTAAATTTTTTGGTCCACGTCATATTCAACGATCGGAGTTCGTATTCTATTCCTTTCTTTGCGTTTACACAGTTGAAGATGTAGTTGGTAACGTGCTCATCTTATGGTTAATAGCTGGTTTTCTTAACTTAATATCAATAGATTCTAATTTTTTAAGGTGAAATTCTTTCCGAGAATGGAGAATAATTGGGAAAAAACTGAAGATTGGCACAGCACTATATTCGGTTAGACAGTGGTTGGTAATACAAATGGTGTTGCAGGTTTAGTATTACACTATTATTTTATTCGACTGCAGAACCTTCTATTGGTTGATCCAATATATCCCAGGCTGCACTTTCAGCATTTGTACTCCATTGAGTACCTTGTTACTGGTATATGAGGCTCCAAAATACCGATGACTGGTTCCCTTTTCTCTGGTCCGCTTCTTGTTCAAAAATCGGTGTTTTGGTCTTTTGATGGACCAGGGAGGGTCAGGTTCATGATGACCTCTTCCTCCTTTTCTAACTGTGATTTTCTTCTGATGAATGTTGGTGTTGATACAACATGAGAGTCGGAGTAAACCGCAATTCTGAATTAGTATTTGTTTGTTTTGAATTTCGCGCAAAGCTACACGAGGACTATCTGCTCAGGACACAACGTTATACAATACGCCATTTGATAGATGAAAACCTTGACTTTCTATTGGTTATAGGTAATATATAATGAAAAGTAAGAGAGAACTACCAACGAATTGTGAAAGAGAGGATGTGACAGGAGGGGTCTGATTTTCTGTTTGATAGCTCTGTAACCAAACAAAATTTAAGGCTATAAATTATGGTCTGTTTGAGCAATAACAATTTTATAGAGAATATTTTACGTCTAATTTCGTACATTTTCGAAGGACGATGGATAAAATAGGGATGGTGACATGTGAAGACAAAATATGTCACGTGTGTCATACTAGTGGAAATTCAGGATTTTTAAATATATTTCCTTGTATAATTAAGAACTTAAAACTTGTATACTATTAAGATATGGATTATTAGCTGAGATTTTATGCTATTCTAATTGGTATAACATAAACAAAAAGTAGTATAATAAAATTTTGAATGTAAGACCAAAACCTTGTGTCATGCGCAGTAAATTGTACCCGTGGAGATAGGGTTAAATAACGTTAGACTACTTTTTGTATGACTTTTGTATTACTTGAATTAAACAACGTTAGACTACTTTTTGTATGACTTTTGTATTACATGAATTAAACAACGTTAGACTACTTTTTGTATGACTTTTGTATTACATGAATTAAACAACGTTAGACTACTTTTTGTATGACTTTTGTATTACATGAATTAAACAACGTTAGACTACTTTTTGTATGACTTTTGTATTACATGAATTAAACAACGTTAGACTATTTTTGTATGACTTTTGTATTACTTGAATTAAACAACGTTAGACTACTTTTTGTATGACTTTTGTATTACTTGAATTAAACAACGTTAGACTACTTTTTGTATGACTTTTGTATTACTTGAATTAAACAACGTTAAACTACTTTGTGTATGACTTTTGTATTACATGAATTAAACAACGTTAGACTACTTTGTGTATGACTTTTGTATTACTTGAATTAAACAATGTTAGACTACTTTTTTGATAATTTGTTGAGAATTACAATAACCTTAACATTTTATTTTGGTCCCTGTTAGATTTTGAATTAATTTGAGCAGTTTGCTATTTATTGAAAATGAAACCAGTAGCTTTAAGGTCAACTTTATTACAGCTTTCTAGATGTGGGTTTATGTAAAAGATAATAAAATAATCACTACAGCGATCCTCTTTCTAAGCACTCTTTTGATATGGTTACAAACAAAACTATTTTTCTTGGATTTTAGAAGCGACAACTAAATATGTTTATGAATCAATAGACATGAATCACTTTTTTCCCATTAACATATACAGAAGACTTTTCGGCTACTTTCATGTACCTCTGCCTGGTTAATTGTCTTTGACTTGCAGTATCACGAACACACACCACTTTAAAGTATACAGTGTATGTTTTGTAGTTGTATACGTGCACTAAAACAGGCTAATAATGTTTGACTCAAAACAGACAAACATAGCATTTTATGAAGCAATTTCCCGTTTTATTCACGTCCGGAACACATAAAACATTAGTATTTATTTTCACTTCCCACCTTACTACGACCACCCTCGACGAGGATTTTGTTGTTGCTAAGTCACGAAGGGACCCTCTGCTAAATATTTAGGTATAGTTACAAGGTTCAAGGAAATTTTCATGAGAAAATATGTTGCCATTTGAAACGGATATTGGAACATTTTCCAAGCACGAAAAGTGACAGAAAAATTAAAATAAATAAACAAATTAGAATTCTTTAAACAGTTTTTTCCATATATCACTTGGAAACACGAACGATAATTAAGAAGATATAATAATATTAGAAGTGTAAATAGTTTGTAGAAGTAAAAGAAGAAAAAGCTCCTGTGTTCAAATATTTTATATTTCTTTGATTAATATGATGTTTCATAATTAATAAACGTTAGTAAACAGAACTTACAGGTTCTATAAACGAACTGCACACACGTTATACCAATCGTATAACTTCTCTAACTTGTCCTTACAACAGTTCACTTACTTTGCTAAGTTTCAATCATTTTATTTACCTTTAACATTTAAATACACAGTTTTCACCTAATATACAGTTTTGATATAAATAAACTGTTATTTCTATATAACGTGTGACTGGCGAATAAGATCACTCATCAAACCCAGGTTGACAAGGTAGTGGGAATGAAGAGAACAGTTATTGTGTCCCCATATGTTTACTACCATTCTTTTGTTTTTGCGGTGCACATTAATGTGACATTTCAATACGTTTCTTTTTGATTGTATTTTTATCAACTCATTTGTTGTTGTTTTTTTAGTTTATTTAATGGAACTTTTAATTTTGTAAAGAGTTGTTTGGCAATTTCTGCACTTTTCATGACTGTGTCCGTTTATATTGTGTTTCCAATATTAAAAATATGCACATATAATTTTTATAGGATACATGTGTTTAAAAAGTTTTAGCACTAATTATGACGAATTTTAATTCTAGTGTTATCCCTTTTCAGGAGCTTTGTTTGTAGTTAAAAACTGTTGCTCAAGCAACTTGTTCACATACATTCCACAAACAAAAGAAGGATTCATTGTAAACTCATGCACATTAAATCACCTTTCTTTAATTTGTGAAAATTTGTAAAAATAAACTCAAAATATTCATTACATTTCAGAAAAAATTCAAGGATAAATGAGACTAGTCATTAAAAGTAAACATCAGGACAAAGAAACATTAATTTCAAATATGAAATTGTGCTATTAAAAACTCTTAGAATGCAGTTTTATGAACTTATGTGGCATAATGAATGATAATAATTAGTATGTTGTTAATTAGATTGAAAAAACTCAAATAGTGATGTCATATGAATAGTTCAAGATTCAACTGGTATACTATTAACGCATTCAACATTACAATGGATAGTTCATAGTTCAAATGGTATACTGTTAACGCATTCAACATTATAATGAATAGTTCATAATTCAAATGGTATACTGTTAACATTCAACATTACAATGGATAGTTCATAGTTCAAATGGTATACTGTTAACATTCAACATTACAATGGATAGTTCATAGTTCAAATGGTATACTGTTAACGCATTCAACATTACAATGAATAGTTCATAATTCAAATGGTATACTGTTAACGCATTCAACATTACAATGAATAGTTCATAATTCAAATGGTATACTGTTAACATTCAACATTACAATGGATAGTTCATAGTTCAAATGGTATACTGTTAACGCATTCAACATTGCAATGAATAGTTCATAGTTCAAATGGTATACTGTTAACGCATTCAACATTACAATGAATAGTTCATAATACAAATGATATACTGGTAACGCATTTCATATTACAATAAATAGTTCATAATTCCAATGGTATACTGTTAACACTTTCAACATTACAAGAAAGAATTAACCTAAGTTGAAATTAATTTACATACAAACCTATTAGAAGAAACAGAAACTTTTAAAAACAATACCCGAGAAACCATCTGTTGTGAAACGTTTTGTACACTTCTATAAATATTTCTGAAATACCTTGGCTCATTACTGAATATAATACTATGTGTTCTTTAACTGTGTACAATGGGAAGATGTTATTTTTCAAATCCTTCACTGTTTTGTCATTAAGAAAAATAAAATAATCCACGTTGAGTTTTCAGTCTTCAAAAGACTGCAAAAAACAACAACTAAGACAAAGAATGAAACTATAAAACTGAAAATGTTTATTCAAATTCAGTAATACAAAAAAACAGCTCCATATTAATATATATATATTGTGATCATGATTAAGCAGTTGAAATTAAAACCATGTTTGTATCATTATCGATAATTTGGCAAAATACACTAATCTGCTCATAGTGTATAAAGACTGATATTTCGTCACATTTTGTTTAATTTTAAAGTTAAAGTATTGAAACATCTTGTATTACAGTCAATAAAACCATTTCATACAATCAATATAGGTATACTATAGTATATGTTTAGATGTATTTCGTATTTACTAGAGATTATTTTACATGTGTAAAAAGTAAGAAAGTGTGGTAATCTTACTGTGTAATCAAGAATTAATTAGATGAGTAATCAGTACGCAGTGTAATTACATGAAACAAAACTCTTCACGTTGGTGTGGGAATCTTACTTTGTAGTAGATAATTACTTGGACGAGTAACAAGTATAGTGTGATCAGATGAAGCACAATACTTTTCACGTAAGTGTAGTAATCTCACCGTGTTATCAATGATTAATTAGACGAGTAAGCAGCAGCTCACAATGAACCAAGATGTTGAAGGCTTTGTGTCAAAGTACAGTAGAGTAACTGTGCGCTCAACACACGTAGATAACAGTTGTATGTTTACTGGTATATATAGATTAATTAATAAACGTGGCTGAAGATGGTATATCGGCTATTAACTGGGGTGTGTTTAAATTTGAATTTGATGACGAGGAACCCACTTTTTAAAGTATAAAATTTGGAGACGGCTTGGATGGGTAGTGAAGAAAACTTTATTACAAAAGTACAACATTTCGACAACGTTATGTCATCATTAGGTACGAATAGTTTCATCATCATCATCATTCTGGCAGTTATTTTAGTCGTTTATAGACACGGGAATATATATATAGAGTATGGAACAAAGAAGCCACATGACTGGAGATTGTTTAACAGCTTAGTAAAGGTATCTTGGTACACCTGGGTGTTGGTTTAAAGTAGGGCTGTTTTGTTCAATTAAGATGTTTGGTTATTTGTTTAAAATTACAATGCTTTATATGAATATACTGTGTTTTTTAAGTTGCAATGGTGGTAAACATGGGAGGGTTTTGTTTTATGTTCGGTGAATCTGGTTTCCAATTTCTTCCGATGTAGAATTCTGGACAGTTATTGCACATTATTTTATAAATAACGTTGGATTGTGGATTCTATGTAATATATATTTAGTAAGGATTTTAGTTTAGGGACAGATTTTTGAGTGAATTTGAAGTCAACAGGAATTTTATGTTTAATGGCAAGTTTTCTCCATGTGTTAATTATATTTGAACTGATTTCAGGGATAAATGGTAAACCACAGTGTAATTTTGTGTTGTTGTTTGGTCTATTAGTGTCAGTTTTGTTTGTCAGTTGAGTTTTGAGGTTTTTGTTCTAGTGATTGCGTGGAAATTTTCCGACAATATTTGGTGTGAATGTAGGAATGCTTTATAAAGTTGTTTTCTTCATCTATGTAGTTAGCTGAGCAAAGTTTTGAAGCTGTGTTTATAAGGGTTTTTTTTTGTATACTGTTTTTTGGTCTGATTCATGAGATGTAGAGGCCTGTGTAGTGATTTTTCGGTGAATTTTGGTTTTGAACTGTGTGTCGGATCTAATAACGTCGAGGTTAAGAAAAGATAACTGCTTGTTATTTTCGTGTTCAATGGTGAATTTAATGTTAGAGTGAATAGAGTTTATGTGTTCAAAGAAAGTGTGTATGTGTTCGGCAGAAGTGACATGAAATTGCAAATGAAGTTGTTGTTTTTTTTTGTGAAACAAACAGAGGGAAACAAAAAGTGTACTGGGTGGAAATTAAAGGATTGATGGGAACTTCGGTGTAAAGTGACACAACGTCAAAGCTAGCTATTATGGCGTTAAGGTTTAGTTGGTTTAATGTGTTTCTAATGATAAAGACATCTTTAAAAGGAACCTGTATATGTTATGTAAGGCGTGAGAGCCCAGGATATGTCTTTAACAATATTATTGTTCAACGAGTCATAAGTCGTATGAGGCAGTCTTGTTTGTGTGGTTTGGGAATGCCATAGAGCTGAGGTGTATGTGAGTCAGTTTTCCTTAGATCAAAATAAAGATCTTCAGTAGTTATCTTTCTTTATTTGTGAGAGGGTTTTGTTCAGTTGTTTTCCATGAGCGTTTGTTAGGTTGTTTGGGATGGGTTTAAATTTCTTTATCTGAATGGGTGTGTGTTTGTTAGTATATGGCAATAGGCGTAGCTGAAGGTGGTGTATTGTCTATCGTTAGTTGAAAACGCGATGATCTGTAGCAGAACAGGGTTGAATGGATACTGATTAAAATATGAAACCTTGCAATATCTTGGAAGATGATAAAGTAATAGAACAAAACTATAGTGGTAATCATTTTATACTTGATATAAAAGACAACACACCAAGTCTAGCCGGTTTATAAACTTAGACGACGATGTGGAAACAAACACTTTTCTCACGCACAATCTAACAATAAATACTATAAATTGTTAAGGCACTTGGCGCTTCAACTACAACCAGTCAAGTTTAGGGCATCCGGCACTTTCATTACCTCACACACATATCAAAACATAAGAACAGTTTCCATGCACCAGAACACTTCCGGTACCATTCCTTAAGTATGAAGTACCAGATGCTGTCAAGACAGTATTTTCGTTACTACAATACATAAGTATTATATAAATGTTTCATTACCATACTCTTCAAAATATACACTAATTTACTAAGCTGTAAGATGTCAGTCATGATGCACGGCAGACAGGTTATTCATGACTCCAGCACATCAGATTGTTGACAGCTCCGTGTACATAAATTGCAACTACTTTTGAAATTTGGCTTCTTTAATTGACTTATCTTAAACTGTTTTAAATTATTAAAAATTTACACAGAAATCATCAGTATGAGATATGTAATCGCCAAAATAAATCAAAAGTGACGTAGTACACGCTTAAGTTATTTTATTATATATATTCTTTTATCTTTCAATTTCTTAAGATTACAGAGGCAAGTTCAATGAGGTGAAAAACCTGAGATATAAGAGATATTTTATGTCTGGGCATAGCAGGGATAGATCAAAAATTTCATATGCAGATTCAAACTGATATATTATAATGAATATTTTTTGTCATTCAGTATATAAAATCTTCCCTATAAGATTCATACAAGGTTTGACTCACGTGGCCCAATTTATCACGTGAACACGCAAAAAATTATTATGCAAATTGGATGATGATTTTAATCATTTTGGTTTTATTCTTGTTGGTTTTAATAAGAATATTTCCATGATGTAAATGTATTACCATGACACACTTAAGTACATGATGATGACCCATGTGAAAGCTTGTCTGGAACAATTGGTGTTTTTTATCCTTAAAAATAACTATGATGTTTTATGAAAAGATAGGGACACTATCTCACCTAGGTAAAAGCTTGGAGTTGGGAAATGACACCCATGAGTAGTTAGGGCGGTACCCGCATGGCACGCTGCTAGAGTGAACTACACATGTGTTGACCACAGGCAGTAGGGGAAGAGGTAGAGACAATGATATCAGCAGAGACTATGACGTCCATGAAGTGGATCAACATGTCTAAACATGTTATCAATAGCTAAATTTAATACAGTACAATAAAAGACTAATTCATTTGTTCTATATTTAATCATACTTCCTGACCTTTTATATGTAAATCACTTATCATCCTGAAGAGGATGCTTATTTAGATATCTAAATAATTTAAAGCTTACTGTTTCACTAGTTTGTCTTTATGCTCTCCATATAACTTGAAAAAAAGATTTCATTTTACACATGTTACTTTACAGTTTTATCTTACATGAGTTTTACAAGGATGGACAGTGTTACTATACTTTCACATATGATTACTTTATCAATGTCTAGATTTAACTATGTTACAAGTAAAACCATTATTTTATGACAGTCTTACTGTCCATGGGATATTAACAAATCTGCTTTTTTGCTTTTACAAATCAATGATACAGCTATTATAACATACATATTATCTATTATTTGAATGAGGCAGTGTAAATTACTTATTCTCGTGAAAAGGATGCTTATTTAACATGCAAACTTATGACAATCCTACTGTTTCACTAGTTTGTCTTTAGCCATTAACTATTGACAAAATATCGTTTCTTAAGATAAAGGACAAGAAAATACACAACCAATTTTGATTTAACATACTGATTATAGTATTAGCTTCTATAACTTTTTACATCCTAAAAAGGACACTTTTTAATATACAAACTTACTATACATATAACATGTGCAAAATAAAATATATATTATGAATAGCATAAAGACAAACTAGTGAAACAGTAAGTTTTAAATTATTTAGAGATTTAAATAAGCATCCTTTTCAGGATGATAAATGATATACATATGAAAGGTCAGGGAGTATGATTAAATATAGAACTGATGAATTAGTATTTTAACTGTATTAAATCTAGCCATTGATTACATATTGAGACACATTGATCCACTTCATGTGTGTCATTGTCTCTAGCATCATGTCCACCTATCATGGTGGCCTAACAACACAACCTTTGGTTCTACTTCATGGAACTATGATGTAATTGTTTCTGGTGACATCATTGCATAGTGCCAGTGTTTTCTGGTCACACTTCATGGAGCTATGGCATCATTATCTCTGATAACATCATAATCACAGCCTCTCTCCCACTACATGTCCTCTAGTGACATCATTGTCTCTACCCCTTCCCCCTATTGCCTGTGTTTGACACACATGTAGCATCCTCTAATGGTATGCCATGTGGGTACTGCCCCAACTGCTCATGTATATCATTCATCAACTCCAAGTGTTTACTATGGTGGTGTAGTGTCCCTATATTTTCATAAAACATAACGGTTATTCTGTATAGAGAATATATTATCTATTATAGCAGCACCTCCTGAACATGTGGATTATTATGGCAGTGCCTTCTGGACATGTAGGTTATTATCACAGCATCTCTTGAACATGTAAGTTATTATGGCAGCACCTCCTGAACATATAGGTTATTATGACAGTATCTCCTGATCATTAGGTTATTATGGCAGTGCCTCCTGAACATGTAAGTTATTATGACAGTGTCTTCTGAACATATAAGTTATTATGACAGTGAAAAAACATTTGCATTATGGAGTTAAACTTAGATGTCAATTAAAATACAACAATTATTAATTTATATAATTGAAAGTTTAACATGTGTGCCTGATGTGAAGCGTTTTAAACTTCATTAAACTATACAAAAATGAAATTATGTATAGGGAAGTACAGACGTCGTCACCATATGTGTAAGGAAGGGGTAAGTGTAGATAGTACTATGCATTGTGAAGTGAAAGGTATTTGGGGAATGTATCTGTTATCCCTCAGTGCTTCATCTCAGACAGTAGTTTTCATATGTTAAGGTTTTGTGTGTGTGTGTGTGTGAATTTCTTCATTTGTTCATAGACATTTAGAGTATCAGTACCTTCACTTTATTGAGTATTAACACTTGCCCCTGATACCCAGGTTTTGAAATGTTGCTAGATCTGGTCTCTCTTACTAAGTTAGTCGATCAGTTTGTCAGTTTTAATTGGACCATTCAGCTTAAATGTCTTTTACTAGAGGTGTTGTGGAATAGGCTTAACCTACATAAGTTTACCCTTACAGTCATTGAGAAGCCCTACACGGCCATCAGATTCATTCAGAACTCTACATACCTAATCTTATACATGTGTTATCTAAGTTGGTCACTTAATTGTTTTTAATACATAGCACTGCCTTTAGATTTTACAAACTTTGAGCATTCAAGTACAAAAAATACCACAACCAGAAACGTTTTGTATATGAGGCATAAAATTCCCCGCAGTTCTAAGTAAAGTATGAGTTTTCATGGCTCACTGCATTTATTAATCAAAAAATATATACCTCCTTTTCTTTTTCAACAAATTGCATTCGATTACATTCAATTATACTTAATTTTGAAACCACAAGCTTATAAACTACAAAGACCCAGTTCTTTAATATTCAGTAATGTTGTAGGCTATGCTTCTGTTGTTTTACTTTAGACATTTCATATTGCTTGCTAAAGGGAGATTTGCCATACCATAGTGATGATGTGCAATGCCCTGAAATATCCTTAATGTCTGGATATGATGTAAAATCTCGATTTTTTAGAAATTTGAAAACATAATGTAATAACGTAATAAGTACAATAACTTGATTAGTAAATCACTTGATTAGTGAGTTAATTAGTACGACAGTGCAGTGCTGTAATTTTTTTTTAGTTTGGGCCATAGATAGAGAGAAAATAAATGACTGTTAAGTTTTGTTTGTGAGTTAGACCTATTTCTCTGTGAGCTTGTAAAACTTATGGGAGAATAAATAAAATGCTTTCTTTTACATTAAGTGGTCTGAACATTGCATTATTTTTACCGAATAATCAAAAGAACTCCCCCAACAATAAAGAAACTGTTAAACCAAAATAAATTAGGTAATTCGTTTTAAATCTTAACTTTTTTTCGTAATTTCAATATATGCCGATAGAATTTCCAAGCTATAAAATTATTAAATAACTCAATGGAGTGTTTAAATTTACTTAAAATTGCAAGTCATGTTGTTTGATATTCATTTTTGTTACCATATAAAATAAAACTTATTAGTTTATTTTATGTACAAGCACTATAATTTATATCTTGTTTATGTAAGTTTTATTGTGATGAAATATTCAAATGCCTCACACTTGAGTAACAGGTGATCTATAACTGCACGACCCTGTGTTATATACAGGCTTACTACATGTATACTACTCCCTTATTTTATATATGTATATATTTGTCAAAATTTCTCTACATACTTTTGTATGTATTATTAATATAGAAAATCGTTCAAGGGCGCTACTAAGTTCCTTTCGTCCTAGTTACTCACTAAACTAGGTCAGTCAGTTAGATTGTCACATGTACTTTATAGTGGAAAAAAAAACTGTAAAGTAGAATCTATTCTATAGAAATATGCAATAATATTCTTCACTGGCAAGTCAGGTAAACCCAAGAATACAGTATCCCTTGTTTCAAAGTGAGACGAACCATCAGTTACGTGGGTAGCACCTGCATCCTAAGAAGAATGGCATTGTTATTTTCTATATATCTGTTGACATGCTTTCTAAATCTGGAATACAGTAATTATAGAGATATGATTAGATTTCGCTACAGATTGATTTGATGATAAGTTGAGATCCTCAGTGAGGGTACCAAAACGATAGACTTACTATTAAACTTTAATCGTGAATGTTTAAAATACAGATTATTTAACTGTATTTAACTTGTGTTCAATTTCTTCCTTTACTTCAAACTCAGTCGAGATCCGAGAATTTAATTTTTTCCCCCCATAAAACATTTTACGGTGAGCCTCCTGTTATTCTGCGACTGCTACCCAATTACTCAATGAACCTGAGAATACTAAACCTACATACAGTGTATTTATATATGTATAAGCGCCGATACGGTTGTGCTGCATGTATATATATATATATATGAATAGCACGTGTTCAGTTGGCTTGCCTGTACTTTTCCAATAATTAAATTGTAAAAACAATTGCTGGTGATCACAAACAATTTTTTAACTTTACAAGTATATAAATACATGTTCAATCACTTCGTTGCTACAAGCAGTAAACCTATATTAAACACTTCGATTTGTGGTCATAATTCTTTTAATAAACGATTTCTAAACATATGACACGATTTTTTTTTAATTTGCTTACTTGGGTTAAACGATCTTCAAATTCAAACGGTTCGACCCATTAATGAACTTTTATTTTTCGTATTACCTGGTGGAATAAGTTAGCTTTCTTAATATCAGCATTTCCTAGTATTTATATAAAATTGTAGTCATTATTACGCCTATTTTCAAGTTACAAAGTGTAGATTCTACAGCCTTTTAGCACTCCTGATTACCATAAAAAAATCTAAATTAAACCCACACTTAATGTTTTAATTATATAAGTTGTTCGAGATGTTTTAACATCAATAGTCAGACAGTAATAATCATCGTATGAGTTTTTCGTTTTCATAACGAAAGATTAAAATCACATTCTTCTATGCGCTGTCATGTAATATGCTTTTCTTTTTTTGTGAGATGATGGAATATTGTTATATTTTACCAATTTTAAAATCCATGTTTATGTTGCTCATTCCGGTAGTGTGGGCTTGCAGAATATATTAAACTTTTTCCTGACTATATTTTTACGTTTCGTGCACTTCAGAAGTGTTTCGATTTTCTCCGAAGTCACGTAGCGCAGTGGAAGTCCTCTCAGCTTCTGCCTGATGTTACTTTTTTTTCTGGGGGGGGGGGCTCATTATGTTTCAGTAATATAAATTGGGGTTATCCTCTGGTTAATGAATTGGTTGCATTCTCTTTGTATGCAGATTTTTTAATATGTATTCATTTCTTTCTACATGAAAAATATATGCATTATCAACAATTGCAAAGTACTTTTAGAAAAAAACATGTTTCATTCAATGATAACGTGCGGCCTATTTTTGAGTTACTGATTTGTTACTTCCTCTTCCGTTTTGTCTTTTTTATCTTCAGTTTAATCTAATGTCTTCTGATCACACATCGTGAGAAAAGATTGCAAAACCAAATATATCATATTTTCGATCGCTCAGTTGCTCCCAAAATAACATCTATCAACCTACTCTTATGATAGCTGAACACTTATAGTGGGTACTAACGTAATATATTATATGTGATTTAAAATCACTTTTTAAGATAAGTTAAGAAGGTGTTGTTAATTTATTACAGGATAATAGACAAGCAATCCACCCAGCTTAGGTATGTCTTTTGTATATAAGTCATAATCGTGCGTGTACCATCTGCTGCTCTCTAACTAATAAACGATGTTTTCCAAACATCTTTCATGAATCTGAAACTTTACAAAAAAAGTAAACAGTTATATCGACATATAATGAATCATATTTATTAGTCTCATTGTATTTTTAGCCGCTGCATAGCAGCTCATAGAATGGCTCTGAGATTTTCAAGTACAAACTTAGCTCCATTATCTCTTGAACGATTTGAGATCTCATTACAGTGTTGGACTCAGGAGGTCAATTCCTTTCGATTGATGTATTTGAACACACCCAAGGTCTTATAGATTAATTTACTCTAATCCTGCCTAAAAGAATTTCAAATGCCGCGGCTATTGAGGATTCCCTTTTGTTAATACACTATATTCGTATGTTAGGATTTTTTATATTTTTTTAGAATAGAATTGTGTTATAGTATCTCAACACTGCTATGTCTGCCTTATCCATTCGTGACAGTGCTTTTCCTCAATAACAGAGCTCACCAAGGGCGGCTGGGATGCAAAAGTTACAATAGCCACTGGAACATTATTTACATAAGCCATTTATAAGAATAATAATTGTTATGGTGTGAGCGTTTTTTAATGGCAAAGCTTAATTATAGTCAATTACACTTATCACAAAACAATAGTATTCGGTTTATTAGGTTTAACACTCGATTCTTTATACGGGCCCTTAGAACTGTTCCGAGGATAAAAGTGTAAGAGTATTCCAATCCCACTATCTCTGCTTATTCAAGAAGTTCATCCGATGGGATTAAAATATCTTGTATGCTATAGCTTTTGGAATACCTTAGAAAATCATTGCTTATAGTTAATATTTTTAAATTATTTTCTGTATGACATGTCTCGTAGTGTACTACTAGCAAAACACACAATTTCGTTTAGAGACGTTAACACTATCAATTTTAGAGGTTTGTTTTTTATACATATAATACGAGAAAAACTTTAAATATCATACAAAAGTTAAATTTCGGAAGTCAACTATGTCTAGGATTTAAATATATCATTCAAAGTTATGAAACAGCATGCATCTTATGAAGTAAGTTATCTCGATTCGGTAAAGGTCTCTAAACATAACATTAAAGGCATTAGAAAACTAAAGAATGTGGATCAACCTGGAGCACCAGGACCATTGAAAGAGACCTCTTGTAATTCAGAGACACAAGTGATGTCTGCAACTGACATTTCACATATATATATATATGTTTTAAATATAAATTATAGAGGGCGCTGTACAACAATTTTAAGGTATAGTTTATTTATTTTTTTTATTACGTTAAGATATTTGATTGAATGAGTTAGTGTAACAGTTCTTTGGTATATCAGATATACACATAATTATTCTATGTATATGGAGGCTGTAGTTTAAGTGGATCCGTCGCCATCCAGTAGCTCAGCGGTAAGTCTGAAGATTTATAACGTTAACAACCGCGTTCAATACCCATGGTGGGCACAGTACGGATAGTCCATTGTATAGCTTTGTGCTTAACAAAACAAACGTGTATAACTGGATCTTTCACACAGTTTGACATTTATAATGAAGCGGGTATTCCGAAGTTATACTCAAGAATATGTATACTTCATTTATAAATATATTTTTTTTTCTCATTTGACAAAATTTATATCTAAATGTTTTAAATTAGGAGCTAGTAAAAAATCAAATTGCACAAAATCAACTTTTACAACCATATGTATAGGTTTTTAATGTCAATAACGTTATACGCCTGTTATGTCTAAAGCATGTAATGTTTAAACTTTGTCAAATTTTGCAAAATGATTTCAGCCTAAACGTGCTACGTTTTTTATCTCATTACGTCTGTTAATTTACAAGTACAATAAAAGAAAGTGGCAAACAAACGTTCCAATATTCTAACAAAAATAAAAAGCATCTTACTACAGCATATATATCTTTATACTGTTTAATGGAAGATTTTCTCAAGTAGCTGTGTTTATTTCTTACTTAGTTATGCTGGAGTATTAAAAGTATCATGCGTACTAGTCATATTTTCTCTGTATAATAAAAACAATTATTGGGCTCATAACCTTTAAATGGAAACACATGATTCGTTTTCATGTTTAAAAGCCCAGATGGATCTTTTCATTATTTTATAACTCTCTAGAAGTTATTTTACCAGTTTCACCCATAGAGGGAGCTAAACATCATCTTCTCTTTATTGAAAATAGCTGGTTCGTTCCAATCATATCCGTCATATTAATTTTTAATATAAAAATGCACATGTTTTCGTCTTACTGATTAGAAAGAACAAGCAATGTAAGTATTTTTTTTTATTATTTGTTAAGCGTTCATACTGACTGAATTATTTATAAAGTTTTTGAAGCACTTAACAAGGAGAAAAGCAAGCCTTTCATGAAACTACCACTCTAACGTGGCGTCCTCTTTCGACGAAATGTGTAACTATATCGTAAAATAATACCAAGCCAGGAAACATATACGAATATTATTCATTCGTAGGTGTTTAATGCACATCTGTTGTTGTTGTTTTTTCTTTTTGCTGATTTTAACTTATTTTAACAATCGCCAGATTCCTAAACAAATTCATATTCTAATATTTACAATTTAGATGCCCAAATATGCATGTCCTAATGATGTTTATAGTTCAGTTCGTATTTTGATAATTCAATGACATTCCTTTGGTAACATTTATATAACCAGCTTGGTGTTATACGTTCTGCTAATTATTGTGAATCATTCCTAAAGCTTCACAATTGAAGCCAACTCTAAGCTACCTGTATAAAACAAACTGAAGTAACTTTAAGAACTTTCTTAAAAACCAGTGTCAGGCTTAAGGATGGAACAACCACTATTTCTCAGAAGACGTTATTTTTTCACACTTCTACCCTGCCTTGTTATTTGTCTTGAATAGCAATTTTAGAAGGTTTGAATTTTCCTATTTGAGCTCCTCGTTGAGTATTCCTACACTATCCACTCATTCTTTACCGCTTGAAAACGAGCAACGTTGCCGAATTTGAACTAATATATCATGTATAGATAATAGAAAAGGTATTAAGCCTTTTTCGCATAAAATAAAATGTGTTTTTTAAGGTGTGCATTTAACCAATTATAATTTTATTGTTTCAAATTAAAATAGACTGCGTCTCCTACAGCCCAGATCGTCATAGCAAGACTTTATTTTCACAACTCAGAAATGTTTTCAGTCTTTTATTAGGTCATCACAGCAAGACTTGATTTTCACAGCTCAGAAATGTTTTCAGTCTTATATCAGGTCATCACAGTAAGACTTGATTTTTACAACTCAGAAATGTTTTCAGTCTTATATCAGGTCATCACAGTAAGACTTTATTTTCACAACTCAGAAATGTTTTCAGTCTTATATCAGGTCATCACAGTAAGACTTTATTTTCACAACTCAGAAATGTTTTCAGTCTTATATCAGGTCATCACAGTAATACTTTATTTTCACAACTCAGAAATGTTTTCAGTCTTATATCAGGTCATCACAGCAAGACTTGATTTTCACAACTCAGAAATGTTTTCAGATCAAGTCATCACAGTAAGACTTGATTTTTCACAACTCAAAAATGTTTTCAGTGTAAGATCAAGTCATCACAGTAAGACTTTATTTTCACAACTCAGAAATGTTTTCAGTCTTATATCAGGTCATCACAGTAAGACTTGATTTTTCACAACTCAAAAATGTTTTCAGTCTTATATCAGGTCATCACAGTAAGACTTTATTTTCACAACTCAGAAATGTTTTCAGATCAAGTCATCACAGTAAGACTTGATTTTTACAGTTTAGTAACGCTTTCAGTCTTATAGTGAACGTGATGGTGAATTAATGAGAAAAGAAACTATAGAAGAATTCCATCACACAGAATTGTTTCAAAATTATTTTCTATGTCACCACTCCAAATCCTACTGTCGGCAAACTTGGCACCTTTGCAGATTCGTTCAATCACAACAATAAAATTTGGAAATGACTAGGAGTATGAAACTTCTCTGAACTTCAAAGTAATTATTTTAGTCTGTTTCACGTAGTATTATAAAATGATCCTCCTATAACGTTTATTATGAACTTGTAAAGATCATTATGACTATAGAAACAATATTAAATGTATAATACTCATAAATTTCCAAGTAATTAAGAAACAGAAAAATAATTGAAAGAGTGTTTGTTTTTTTCAGAAAAAACTAAATTTATTATTCCATTTCAGCATTATATGTAATAATAACTACTCTATATCCTGTTTACGGTCTTGATGATCAGTGAACTTCTGACTACAGCTTTTGGCCTTGTATATTGTAGCAGTGTTCTAGAAGAATGGATTTCTTTAGCCCGGAAATAAGATAGGCCCATTTATAGACGTTGGATATGCGTAAGTTGGAGTGAGAAAAACTGCAAAACCACAAAATTTCGAACTGTCCTGAGAAACACGGAGAAATGGGCGGCACCGTCAATTCACACACGATATAGTTCCGGCATAGACGACTGATGGCAAGGGCAGTAAAGCTTTGTTTGTTTGTTTTTGAATTTCGCGCAAAGCTACACGAGGTCTATCTGTGCTAGCCATCCCTAATTTAGCAGTGAAAGACTAGAGGAAAGGCAGCTAGTCATCACCAACCACCGCCAACTATTGGGCTACCCTATTACCAATGAATAGAGGGATTGACCGTCATATTATAATGCGCCAACAGCTGAAAGGACGAGCATGTTTGGTGGGGTGGGGATTCAAACCCGCGACCCTAAGATTGCGAGTCAAGCGCCATAACCATCTGGCCATGTCGGTTCAAGCAGTAAAACACTAGCACCAAATGAACTATCTGATTGGACGAGCGGGTCTGATAGTTTATCCTCCTCCCTATCTCGGTCGGTTCAG
>NW_013668526.1:1844-6958 GCF_000517525.1 Limulus polyphemus | reverse complement strand
GGGAACGGGAACATTCAAACAGCCAAGGGAACGGGAACATTCAAACATTTGTTTGTGTGTGTGTGTGTGTGTAATAAACACTAACAACTTTGTAGACCACATTCAAACACTTGTTTTTGTTTGTGTAATAAACAGTAGCAAATTTGCAGACCACACTCAAACACTTGTTTGTGTGTGTGTGTGTGTAATAAACACTAACAACTTTGTAGACCACATTCAAACACTTGTTTTTTATGTGTAATAAACAGTAGCAAATTTGCAGACCACACTCAAACACTTGTTTGTGTGTGTGTGTGTGTAATAAACACTAACAACTTTGTTGACCACATTCAAACACTTGTTTTTGTTTGTGTAATAAACAGTAACAAATTTGCAGATCACATTCAAACACTTGTTTTTGTGTGTCAAACAAACAAGTGTTTGAATGTGATCTGCAAATTTGTTACTGTTTATTACACAAACAAAAACAAGTGTTTGAATGTGGTCTACAAAGTTGTTAGTGTTTATTTTTGTGTAATAAACACTAACAACTTTGTAGACCACATTCAAACACTTGTTTTTGTTTGTGTAATAAACAGTAAAAAATTTGCAGACCACTTTCTTATGATTAAGAACCATTACTTCTTCAAAACTATGCCGTTAGTTCTGCCTCAATTTCATACTTAGTATCACAAGGCCGTAGACAAAAGACTGCTTGTACGTAATTGTATATTTTAATGGATGGTTTCTGTGATTTGGCCCTGAAACTGAGAGGGGGATGGGCGGAAACACTTCCGTCTCTATTTTCAAAGGCCTTTGGATAATTTCTACTTTAGTTAGTACGTTCCAGGAAGGAAAGCACAACGAAGTGAACAACTTGTCTACGGCCTTGTATTACTCGTACTAAAACGGAGATATAATTACAGGGGTTTGTTAGTATAGTTTGTTACTATTAATGCTCAGAAAATATATTCTATCTTACAAAATAATAGTTTTCTTTCTCCACTGTGCTGAATGTTTAGATATGCTATGTTTTTTTGTATATATCGTTTTTGTACATTTTGCTTTTTATCCACATGTTAAAAACGTTCTCCAATTATTAATATTTTTTGTTTTTATAGCAACACATACTAGTAAATTAATTAAAAAATAACAAGATGTTTATGTGTCGTTACACTATTTGTATTAAAATTCTATTATTTCAGTTGCTATTAGCCACTGTATAATTCTTGATTATAGATCGTAGGTTTTTAACGTGTACTATTTATGCTAAATTCAAAATTAAGTGCACTACTTAAGCCGAGCCATAAGTAAGTGACAAGTTAATTTTGTTAGTTTTTTGTTAAGCACAAAGTTAAGTAATGGGCTATCCACGCTGATCCCACCACGGGTATTAAAACCCGGTTTTTAAGGTTATAGTCTCCAGTCTCCGAGTGAGGGTGTGGGGGGAGTGGCTGCTAAGTTGAAAAACATCTTACACGTGTGTTACTTATCAGTGTACACAGAGCTGAATATATTCCTATTAATTAATTATACTTGTAATTAGACATTATCTTAGGCGTATAATACTTTTTAGCTTGGAAAAGGCATTCACACCATACAGTTGGTTTTTATAACAATGGCCTATATAAATAGTGTTCGTTGTATCCCAGCTGGTCTGAAAAGCTTAGGATTGAGCGAAACGTGTCGTCGACAATAGATATGACGAATATAGTGTGGTTAAAACACTATTATTACACACTCTTTTAATTCTTGAAAATCCCTAAGGGACTAAATTAAAAATTTAGTTTTGAAAAATATAACAGGCTTAACATAATGAATTATGAGAAGTATAATTAATTATAATCATGCTTCGCCAGTTTGCAAAACACGTTCACACCATAACAGTTGTTGAATCCTAACAATGCAGGGATTTGATAGCAGAAAGGAGCAGTTGTTAAAAAAAGGTTAGATTTAGTCTTCCAGTTAGTTTCGAATAAAGTGAATTGCCTTCGTGAAAGAAAAGCTATATATATAATCGTTTCTTTTAGCCCAGAAAAACTGCTCATATAAGTTTTTAACAACTTAACTAAAAGTAGAGCAATGGTAACATTTTATCATTAGATTTATTTGAATAAAGTGCTCTAAATTAGAAGAGTTTCAAATGAAACCAGGAACATTCAACGATACGGAAATAAGACATTTGGCACAAAAGTATTGAGGACTTTACAAATGATAATCATGTAAAAATATAGTATCTTATAGCTTAAGGTGCCAATGCTTACAATACTTAGTACCCAAATTATTATGAAAATCGGAAAGTCATTCTGATAAACAGTGGCATAGTGAGGGTGTCTGGCGCCCAAGGGTAAAACATAATTTGGCGCCCCTCAAAAAAAATTCCAAACCCCTCCCGCGCTTTACACGCTTACTTTCTAGCTTCTTACATGGCAACCCTACCTATCATGGTACTGTATCTCACCATATTGTCATGATTATCTGATATTTGAAAGACAATTGTTGGTCGAATAAATAATAGCGGCAGAAAAGCACTTAATTCCATGAAAAGGTAATTTTGTGGTGAATGGGGTATTTTTCATGTGACTTTATTTAGTTTATTTCCTATCAACTATGAGATGTCAGTGTATTTTAATCAATATAACATTGAAAAATTAGTAAATTTCCTGGGCATAATATTTCTGATGAAATAATAATATTTGATGTCAAGCATAACATAAACATTTTAATTAGCCTTAGTCTTACGGGAACAGCTAAATTCTGGATAAACTGGTTATTAGTTTGACGCCCCTCGAACCGGCGCCCGGGGGAAAATGCCCCACCCCATCACTACGCCACTGAACTGATAAAATTTATTTGGTTTGTTTTATAAACTGTAAGGGAAAGTTAAAAAATACACCTATCTCGAATTTTATTTTTTGAATTATCAGCCTACGTGATCAACACTTCGTAATTTAATGTATTAGAGAAATGTTTTTGTGATAAATCTGACGTTTTGATATGACCAGCAATATGTGTCACACAGGAAGAACAAACTGTGTTGATTATAACTTGGTATAAACGTTTGTTTTATTTAACATCGTCGGTAGGTAATTGTTATTGTTTAATGATGTAATTATAGCTCCAGTAAATTAGAAAACATTAATTTTTACTTTGTTTTGTGGGTATTTTGAGATTTTGGCCTTCCTGGCAGAAGGTTATAGAACTATTAACATATCTGGCATGAGTTTGTCTGTATATTTTAGAGCAAAGCAACATTGGGTAATTTGCTGTGTCCACCGTGGGGAATCGAACCATGGATTTTAGCGTTGTAATTCCAGTAAACGGGGGGGGGGGAGTGGACTAAAGGGTTTGGAAACCTTATATAAAATTTTGTAGGTCACATTTTCATTTTGTAGTGAAATTTATAGTTCCTAGAAAGAAACGCTTAAGAGTGATTGGTAAAAAAATAAAAAAATAGTAGACTAGCGGTGGGGTCTATTTAGAGACTGCTCTGCGTAGGTAGCCCTTTATGTAACTTAATGTGAAAATTATGAAGAAAAAGAAACATAATTTTATGTCTGGTCGTAACATACACCCGCAACTAGGTCTGACACTTAATTGGTTAATTTTTGCAAAATCATCATAATTCTCAGAACCAAAGAAGAACACTTTGATAATTGGCTGAAGTTGAAGACGGTAAATTGGCAGCCTATTTGCTTGTATCTCTCCTCGCCTTTTTGATATGGATCCTCCATCAAAGCTCTGACTTATCCTTTTTTCTTTTTTTGAATTTGTGTCCAAGTTCACGTAATAATCGTTACCTTCTCTCTGCTATGAGGGTGTCAGTCTATAGATATGAATCTCGTGTCCAGCCTTTAATGAGGTTTCCATGAACATTCTCACAGATGAGACAGCGTCAGTTTATAGATGATACAAACATCTACTTTCGGGATTCGTCTTTAATTGGTACTTGATCTACTTACCTCTCTTGGTCAATTGTTGTTATATGACTATTCTTATACATTCAATAAGTGTGCACAGCATTTTTTCTTATTGCATATATGTATGTCCTGCATGGAACTTTTTATGACATACATATTTTCTCAATTCTTGAAGCATTTGAAATATGGTAAAATGCCCAAAGAGCCACAAATGCTTCACATCCATTAAAACAAATGGCCATCTACTCCAAAAGCAACTTTGACTGTAAATAAAGATTTAAAGGGTTATACATCATTAATAAAACCATTAACAAGAAACTGATAACCAGAGTAGCAAGTGTGTGAACTGTGGATTGAAGGGTTTGAGACATAATGCCGCTGAACACCCTCCAAATTTTCAACTGTAGATGTATTACAGAAGTGACAACCAATCCGGTCATTAGGTTGTAAGATTCGGACAAAGTCTTGTAGCGGCAGGTCCTGCTGGCTAACTGGCTGCCTTCTGGTAATTAGTTCAAAATTACTCGAATTTTAGGGATCTCTGCCCTGGATGTTTTTAGCCCATGCAAGCACTGGAAGTCGTCAGATTGAAGATTTCAGTACAAGTCATATGTTGACGAAGTTTGCCATTCAGTTGACATAAACTTTGTTAAATCACAAACAAAAGTACCCGTCCTAGTAATGTGAAAAGTTTAAGTTATTCTATCGATTTAAGTTATTTCATGGACTTTAAAAAAAGTTTCACTCAGAACCAAAGCTCTGAGCTACTTATACCACCTACTGAGAAGAGTAATTGTTGAGCACTTCAGTCATGCAAAGAGCCGCCCAACAATAACATATGGCAGATCTACATTCGTATTCTTTAAGTTACGTCACATTTAGAAATGTGAAAGATAGTGTGATGAATTGCTAATAATTTAATGTACAATATCCTGCTTGCAGAATAAAATTTGGTATCAACATTTGCTATGCCTGTTCTCCCACCCTTTCAAAAGTGAATGCTGACCTTTGCCTGCGTGCGCAGCATTTAAAACGAGAGACAGTTGGCTTTAACCTAAGTCACGCTTAACTGGGCACTGGTCTGGTAGTTATTCGGCGCCAGCCAGTGAAAGTGGGTTTTCTCGGGGGTTCTCCAGCCCCCCCCCCAGCTAAATTTAGGCATCGGCTCCCACGACTGAAAAGGCGAGCATGTTTGGTGGGATAAGATTCGAACCC
>NW_013668526.1:0-918 GCF_000517525.1 Limulus polyphemus | reverse complement strand
ATCTTTTTTAGTATATAAGCCCTGCAAATAAAGCCAGCAATAGATAGATATGCAGATAGGTTGAAGATAGAGATAATTGAGTCAAGCCAACAGTATGCACTGTAAGTAAAGTGTGTGAATCACTGTGATTTTATAGCGTGTGTTATAAAAGTTGTTAAGTGTATTACAAAGTTGTATCGAGAAAGAATAAACTAGTTTTAATTAAGAAAGGACTTGTGACGCTGAAGTTCCTCAGAAAGAATTTATACTGGAAATTATCAAACGAGGAGAGACGTAACAGTATTTTAATTTAGATGTTTTGTTTCCTAGAGGCAGTTTTAGCATAATATAATGATATGTGATACCTAAAGGTTTCCCAAGTTCTGGAATTGTCATGACATTATGAAAATGCAACATATTGTTACGCCTCCGTTCGTTAGTTAATTTTCCGTAAATTTCGTTCCGACGAAACTTTAGCGACACAAGTCCTTTCTTAAATAAAACTGGTTTATTCTTTCTGAATACAACTTTGCAATACACTTAATTTCCACAGTTGCACTATAACAAACGCTATAATTCACAACAAACATCTCACGTGCTCAACTCAAAAATACTCTGTCTGCAGTTCAATTACACATTACATTACCTTACCGTCAGTTCTTAACGGTTTATATGTATAAGACTACTGCATATCTAGTAGGCTCTCGAGATTTCAGGAAGGGACGTGAACGTTCGAAAAGATGACGTGTTACTAGAATCACGTGACCTCCCCTGTCGTTACAAAGCCCACTTACAAATGCGCCACTTTTGGCTTGCCTCGCCGACCACATTTGATTCGGAAAGTCACGTCTGAGAGACGATCTACTATGTCATATGGGCCTTCCCATGGAGAAGACAACTTAGAAGACTTCCCTTTGGTCTTTCTGGGATTATACAACC
>NW_013668525.1:143363-147213 GCF_000517525.1 Limulus polyphemus | reverse complement strand
TTAACGACACAAGTCTTTACTTAATAAAACTGGTTTATTCTTTCCGAATATAACTCTGCATACACTTAATCTCAATACTCGCGCTGAAACAACACTGTAACGAACGAACGTTAACTTCAACAATACCCTGTGACTGCAGTTCAATTACTCACTATCTACACACACATTACATTATATTCCCGTCACGTTGTCACCCTCCTTTATATACCAGTCTACCCTCCATCTAGTAAATACTAGAGCATTCGCCAAGATACGGGATAGTTCTAGAAACAAGAGGGCGTGTAAATTGTCACGTGATCTCGATGACGCAACAATATGTTGAAATGTTGTACTTGGTAAATCCTTATTGATTGAAACATGCAAAAAAACTGATTCTCAAAAACATATTCCAACTTGGTCAGCTGAATGATCCTGTAAATTATTAATTATGATTGTAAAGGTAGTGAATTTTATTATGAATTTCGGGGTCTTCTCGTTGGACTGTATTTCTGGTTTTGGTTTTGTTAATCTGCTGAGCTGAAGAAGCAGACTTTAATTTGGGCATTTTCAAAATTGAAATGTGTTGCTGGTAAAACGTGATTATTATAGTTATAGAAGAGGGTTCTGACTGGACAAAATTTGGGGATGTTGCATCAATGTGTCTCCTTGACAACCAAGCAAATATAATGGGGAATTTCAGCTAATGATTATAATTTTGTGTCAGCAATACCAAGCATGGGGCGTGTGTATACCCGATTGGATTTTATTACTCATCACAATCTCTATCAAATTACTCTGAAATCTAATTATATGCCCAAAGTAGCACATCATCTGTTTTATAAATGTATCGATCAATACTGCAATGGCTGAGATGTTGACATGACGGATGGACAGCTTTCTCATCTTTATATAGTAGATGTGAAATATATATGACATAATGTTATGAAATAAAGTGTAATAATATTTCTTCTTTCTTTTTCTAGTCTCTGGATCCAAACAACCACTTGACATCCTTTAACCTCAGTATTTTAAGTGGAGATCCAGCTACAATGGAGATTGGAAAGTTTATTGATTACAAACTAGAAATTGTGGTACCTCAGACTTCTATGTTGGACCTTATTGTAGAGATCTTCACCAAAGAAGTGGCTGATTCATCATATACACCTGGTCTAGCCTTGTACAATGTTGTTGTAGGTTCAAAACCAGATGGTGTGGATTACAGTTTGATATTACCTGAAATCACTCCCATTGTTAGTGATGATATTCCTAATGTGGTAAGGAAGAAATCTGTGCACACATTGGCTCTGAATATTTATCAAAGAAAAACTGAAAGAAATATTCTTAATATTATAGCTATATATTTAGTAAAATTTGTGTATCAACCTTTTTAATGAAAAATATTTGTTTAAAGAAATCTAACAGTATAAGTTTGGTTTATTCTTTTTTAAAACTTATCTGCAAATTAAATATGGTGAATTTTCTAACAGAATATTTATTTTAGTGTTGTATTTATTGATAAGGGATCGAATATGTACATTTTTTTCTTTTTGTGACGGGCTAACTTGATACACATGTGTCACATACCTTTCATAACAATGCCTGTAGTGTGATACTTTCAGATCAGTTGATTTCGCTTAGATAAACAAGATACATTTGCAGAATAATGAAATTCAAGCAAAATATTTATCATAAAATAATCCTGATTTCTCTAAGTAAGTGAATTTTAGAGAAGGAAATAGAGAGACTGGACACAATTGTACAAAATACAATAAACAATCTATATCATTTACAAATACAAACACGGTGTCGGTATTTGTTTTTCATATGACAAATGGTTACTGTATTAAAACTAATTTCTTCCTAAACTGCTGTGATTAAGATCTTTTTCCAGACTAGTTAGTTGGTAATTTGTGCAACAACTGATATAATTAGAATTTTGATTACACGATTGTTGGAATAATCAAAACAGTAATAACTGGAAACATCAATTTCAGTTAATCAATTTAATCATGATTTTGATTAATCAGTTACTTTATGTGACACCACTGGAAGTAATTGCTGCTTATAGATGATCGACTATATCAGTTAATTTGATTAAATGGCTCAGCTCTATCCCAGACTGGTTAAACCTTATGTTTCTTAGTAATGTAAGATACACCCAGAGTAACTAGTGCTACACATATGACTGGTCATTCCAATTTGAAAATAACAGAGGTTGTAATCTTGAAATATTACCTAACTTACCATTCGAGATCACTGCTGTCTAAATTCTTGCATAAGTGCAGTTTTACAGCCATACCTACAATTGATATAACAGGAGTTATCTTAAGGAAATGACAGAGAACAAATGTAGCTAGAACAAAACCAATCTGATGACTTTCTTGACTACTGCACACACACACTTACAATAACTGACTAATTTTGAAAACAATATATACTGAAACAAGAAGGAAGAACAACTTATTGATTCCTGATCAATTCCATGGTATGCTATCATGACATGTGATAAGTGTCAGTATCTTCCAAGAACTTACTGTTCTGTCGTGGATATTACATGCCTCAGGGACTCAATTCCCTATTTATAGTTATCATTCTTTTTGAAGTGCTTCTCAACTTTAGCAGTCTTGGAGAATTTGGCCCCAAAACATATGGTAGTATGAAACAAAACTGAGAAAAGTTTGGACTTTTTACTTGATCATATAGGTTGATGCTAATCTCATGCTCTTGGAATTCATACAAGCCATTTGTCATTGTAAAAGCATTGTTTGGTCTGCTCTTGTCATTCAACTGGACTTGCTAGTGTCTGGACACCAGATCGAAAATGTTGTACCTTTAGGTTCCATTCAGTGTGTCTAGATATTCTTCTATTTATGGTGTCAATGAGAGAACCTGTGGGTAATCTCCTTTTTTATGACAATCACTATTCGAGAGAACCAAGCACTCTGTGAAGGCTGTGTGAGCCCATCCTCTAACATCCTCCATATAACAGTGCTGGCTACATCTCTAGTGCTCCAAGAAAGTTTTTTGGGTAGTTATTTTATCAGATATGCATCATCTGTATCTATGTGATATTGGGTGACTATTGTGCAACCCATTCATACATCTGATCCCACAAATACATTGGCTCATTCAGCCAGCAAATCACTGTATTGCTGCTACTGCATTGAGTGTGTATTTGTATCCTAATTCTTAGCTAGTGACCTCAGATATGTCATTAACCATGTACTCTATTCGGATATGGCGGGTAGGATGTAACCCTAGTGTTATCTCTAACCTCAGTTATTGTCACTTCTCACACCATGTGGATGACATTCTAATGAGAAGCTGGATAACTGGTCACCCATAATTACAGAACAACACTGGACTTCAGTCATTCTCGAGTTAATCCTGTTTCCTTTGTGAATAGGAAACATTACATGTATGTGCGCTATTACTGCACTACATGGCACTGATACATTAAATTTTGTTCATAGTAAGTCATGGAACATCATTTGTATACATGGAGGTATTGTGACTTCCAGTGCAACATATACTTGTATACATGGAGGTACCGTGGCTTCCAGTACAACATACACTTGTATACATGGAGGTACCATGGCTTCCAATTCAACATACACTTGTATACATGGAGGTACTGTGACTTACAATTCAACATACACTTGTATACATGGAGGTACTGTGACTTCCAGTGCAACATACACTTGTATACATGGAGGTACTGTGACTTACAATTCAACATACACTTGTATACATGGAGGTACTGTGACTTCCAGTGCAATATACACTTGTATACATGGAGGTACCGTGGCTTCCAATTCAACATACACTTGTATACATGGAGGTACTGTGACTTACAATTCAACATACACTT
>NW_013668525.1:139664-142655 GCF_000517525.1 Limulus polyphemus | reverse complement strand
TTCTGACAATGTTCGAGTTCCTCTTGCATTGTCTGAATCTGTCCATGACGAGGAGGATTTTGACAGTTTTTCCCCTCCTTCTAACTATGTCATGCATTTCCTTCGAGATATACTAGGCTTATCTTTGCCTTTTGGATATGCTTTCTCAAGTGTGTTCTGTTTCACCATTTACATGATACCTTTTTTCCATGACACCCATCATTAAGGTCACTTGTTTTCCCTCCATCCCCTTAGCTTCTTAGCAAGCTGATCAACCCTTTCTCGACTTCCAGCAGTTGGAGTAACTTTTGCCAATGCGGGGGCCTGTCCTTTATAATCCTGTCCATTTCTCTCACATCCACTTTTCCACCTTTTTCTTATCCTTAAAGCTCTCCTGCAGTACTTGTCCAACAAACATCCTCCTTTCTGAGACACTCAACCAATCCCCTGAGGGTTTTTCGGGGGATACACTTCTCCTCCTTCTTTCTCCTTGGCACTATTGTCCTTTTTGGTCCTATCTCTTCACACGTGGTTTTGTTGCTGTTGGGACCGTATTGGAAAGGATGCTGTCTTTTCATCTACCTTCCCCTTATCTTTGTGACTTTTGGATGGCTCCTTTCCTCAATTGGTTTGTTTCTGGAGATTTTCCAGAATCCTTGGAATCACGTGTGGACTCTGTGAGTCCACATTCGACCCTTTAGTCTTTGGTTACCCATTTTTCTTATTCTTATACCATGACTTCTTCCATAATTGTTTCTCATCTGGCAACCTCCCTTCCTTTACCAGTTCCTACCATTAGGGGTTCGAAATCTTGCCATGTGGTTCAAAGTTGAATTCATTGTCACCAGCAATTCCAGTAACATTCAGGTGGCATCCAGTCTGGTGGGAGCATGTTTGGCCAATTTTGTTTCCTTGTGGTGGTTATTCACTACCAATTCTTGGGTGATCCAAGTTTTGCCAAAAGGATTTTTCCTCATTTTCTTTTCCCCCTCTATCTTTGTCTCCCGTACCATTTTCTTTCCCATTAACTATCCAAAGTTGTGCTTACTTTTCTATCACAGAGAGCTATCAAGCCTGTGAACCAACCTTCTTTGGGATTTTTTGTCCTGTGATCCATCTGTCCAGCCTCAACCAATTTCTAGTTCTTCCCCAATTTCCCTTGGAGTCCTTTATCACACTCTGGGACTATGGATGACCAAGGTATATGTCTTGAATGCCTATCTCCATATTCATATTTCTCATCAGTCCAGATGCTATCTTCGGTTTGTCCACTAAGTGGTTGTGTATCAGTTTTTGCCTGGTCTTTCGAGCTTGCTTCAGCATCATATGTATTTTATTAGGTGGTCAAGGTTTTTGCCTGACGTTTGCACACTCTAGGGTTGTGCTTGCACAACTACATGGGAACTGGCTTCTGTTAGCTCATTCTGAACTGGAGTTTTCTCAACACATGCATCTGCTGTTGACAGTAGCAGCTTATGTTGGTTGAATTCTACAGTTGGAGAAGTTTTCTTTTGCCCACTCACTATTTTACCCACTTGGGTGTATTTTTCAACACTCCCTCACTTTGGCCCATTCTTCTCCATTTGCTAGTGCTTTTAGTTCTCCATGCATTTACTGCTTGCTCAGTTTCTGCACATAAGGTTCTGTCACTTTTGAGGACTTGGGCTTCTATGGAAGCCCTTATTCCTTTGGGTCAGGTACATATGCATTCTCTTCAGAGGTCTCTACACAATCCATGGAATCTTGCTCAGGATTCCTTGGACTCCCCAATTACCCTTCCTCCTTCCTTTACAGACTTTCTGCATTGATGGTTGAACAAGGACAGTACAACGAAGGGAGTATGGTAATACTCATTTTAATGCTTTTGCCATTTTACTCTAACACTAAATTACCTCCTTTTTGGTCTCATTGTCCTCAGACCCTTGCAGTGGATTATCTCAGTCAGAACTGGACCAGCCAGTTCAATTTACATTCCTTCCAGACTGATTGATCTCCTCGTTGTGTGGTTTTCCACATAATTTTTTTTTTACTCAAAACTTTGGGAGCTCATTAGGATCCTCTTCCTTCTCGCCATTTTCTCACCTTTGTTCCCAATCTGCTTCAGATAGACTTCTATGTCCAGTATGTGTTATTTGTTGTTCCACTGCCTGCATGGCCTCCTTTTGTGGTTTCCATTTCCACCTTTTCATTCCCTGGTAGCGTTCATCTGTACATGACCTTTCTTCTTTTATACTTATAATTTGGGATCATCAGCTGATTCTATTGGCCTATTCCTCCCTGTCTATTTCTTCCCAAATTCTGTTCCAGGTGTTTTTGTTTAAGATCGGGCACCTTCCCTTTTTCTTGGAGTCTCACCTCTGTCATCCATTAAAGGAGGCTCTTCATTCAGGCATGTGGCCTACTCCTCATATGTTCATCTCCCACTATCTTCATTGGTTAGTTGTTTCTTCCTTGTCTGGGTACCACCTTTTGCCTGTTGCCTTCCTTTAAACTGTGTGGCTGTGACTGGGTAAGTAATCTTTTCGGAACTTGCTTAGTAGCGAGCATTGTCTGTCCAGGTATGCTTCCTATATCTCAAATCCGCACTGTACAGCCATGAAGAAGCAATAAAACACAATATACCTATGACCAATAATGCACACTGTTCAGATAGAGTGTTCCACAAGATCGCTAATGGATTTTTTACACTATATTTGCTTCAATAATATTGTTACGTCTCTGTTCGTTATGTTACGTCTCCGTTTGTTAATTAACTTTCCGTAACTTCGTTCCGACGAAATTTTAACGACACAAGTCTTTATTTAATAAAACTGGTTTATTCTTTCCGAATATAACTTTACCGATACACTCAACTTCAACAATCGCGCTAAACAAACGCTATAACAACGAACATCAATAATACTTCTGACTGCAGTTCAATTACTCACTGTCTACTCACACGCATCACCCCCCTTCTCGCGTCACCGTTTCCCCCTCTTATATATACCCCAGCCTACCCTACTAGTAAATACT
>NW_013668525.1:126360-138655 GCF_000517525.1 Limulus polyphemus | reverse complement strand
AGAAGGGCATAGTTGCCCATTCTTGTCATCCCTTCGATTGAATGAATCAGGATTGGTCTGGTTTTCAATATAGGGTTTTTGTGGTCATCCATTGTACTGTTTCCTGTGTTGGCATTCCCACTGACTCTCCACTGTGTTATATCCCCCCTTGTTCTTCTAGTAGAGTTGGGAGTCCTTGCACTTTCCAGTTCCATACTGCTGGGTTGGTGGACCATGGAGGTATCATCCTGAATGTGATCACTTCCATTCAGTAGAGAGTAGAGTGGTGGTGTTCTGCTGGTTTAGATAGCATACAATACTCCAATCATGTACTTTACCTCAATGCAGTAGGTCCCAGAGTTTGATGGTATGTCTAGCTTCTGTGTGGTTCTACCTAGAGGCTGCTTTGGAGTAGATCCATCACATAGTAGTTCCTCCATTCAATTGGGACCCCTTATCCTACCATCATAGTGTTGGTAGTTTCCAGTGAGTGATTTTGGAATAGAGCTGGATCAATCAGTATAAATCCTTACATATCTGTTGGTCGTGATTCCCCATCCTCTCTCCGATTTCATAGTTTTGCCTCACATTGTACATCTCATTGTGGTGGGTCCCATAGGCTGATGTTGCACACACATTGCTCCAACTTCTATGTGGTCCTATCAGGAGGAGGATGTTATTTGGGATGAAGGTTCTCCCTCCAGCACTCTACCTTGCCCGAGGCTGCTGTTGTGCTGAGGGGTTTCCATCAGATTGGATTTGGTTTGATGTGAACTGCCACATTGGCACATCCCTTCATACCATCATTTGGATGTCAAATTCCCGAGTGTATGGTTGGTTGTGGATTTGCACACGTATGCCATGATTGGTAGATCAGTTTGACATGTATGTAATTCCATTCTACTCAACTTGAGGTGAAGACAGTGTGGACTCTCCTCCTACCAAAGGTCAGAAGCAGTAATCCCAAGCTGCTTGGTTTGGACTGGAGTTGACCAGCCTTGTACAGTCCATCATGCTCTAGCCACACTGCACCTTGGAGCACATCAATTTTAGCTTTCTCCACATTTCTGTCTGTAGATGGTTTTCCTACAGTCTTTCTTCACCGGGATTAAGATTCCAGTATATTGTGGTTCGAATTCAAATCCACCTGGTTTTCTCTCCTTTTTGGTTGTGCTCCTCCCACTTTCTGCCCATGTATGTGACACCTATTTTCATACTGGACACAGAGTATAACTGGTTCAGAAGTTGTGCGGTCTCCCAACAGGATCACAATTCAAGGGTGTTCTTCAAACACTTTCGAAATATACATATTTCTATCTCTTGCATTGGTCCCTCGAACCTCTTCAATGTGGGATTCTAGCTATACATGTGAGGGGAGGTAATGTACCATATCGGAGTTATTTTCCTATACTGAAAATATATTTTCGATAGGTACTTACCTCCTCTCCACTTCCCACCCTTCCTCCCAACTGAAAACTGGTGCTTTTCTTTTCTGCCCAATCTTGAAGTGATAGTTCAGTTTGGTAAAATTAAATAGAGGGAGTCACATGCGTCAGGAGGGTGTGTCACCCTCCTACTGGTGAGAGGGTTGTCACATGATAATTTACATGTGAGATGCAGTTGAACCACATTGATCGTGGGGTATGTGGGAGTTCAAGGCTTGTGGCATGGGAAAAAGTTTTGAATGTAGAGGGCAACACTGAACGAGAATAGCCATACATGTGAGAGGAGATAAGTACCTATAGGAAATATATTTTAAGCATAGGAAAAGAATAACTTTAAGACTCACCCAAATTCTGTTGTATATTTTAAGAAATTAAAGCTTATAATGCACTTAATGTTAACATCAGTTATTTTTGAGTAATAAATTCTTCAAGTGCCAAAAAAGCTCTAAACATTTGTGTCAGTGTGAATATTGAAAGAAGAGCTGTCTAAAAATAATGATACATTTGAATTTTTGTGTCATAAAAAGTTATATTTTAAATGAACCATCATAAGGAATATGTTTATTAATTTTCATAGTAATATGTCCTTTCCTTACTGGTAGCTTATTTGAGTAAAGACAGTTAACTAGCATTAGAAATAGAATCTTTCAAAGATCCATCTTGTAATGAAGTGGTTAAATAAAATATCTTCAAGTTTCTTAAAATAATGTGAACTTTCTTGCAGGAGCTCATGTTTAGTTTGATAGTTTGGTATTTCACACGACTTACATCAAGTTCTGCAAATAAATAATATCATCAGGAATAAAGGTGATATTAAAAAAAAAGAATATATCTGTAGAAATCGAGCCTACACCATCAAAAATTATATATCAGGTAATGTATATGTTGTTATCATGTTTTTGTTTATGCATGAACACAAATACGTATTTGTAAGCTATGCCATGTAAATTCTTTCTTATTATTTGGTTTCATTTCTTGAACAGAATGATCGGGCCATAATAGACTTTGGAATAGTTTCAAATAGTGGAGCAGAAAAGATAATAGTTATCACGTTTTCTGTGACCATGGTTAGAAATAGCATTGTTGACCAGAAGAAATACTATGTGACTGCTGGTGCTGAATATGACAATGAAAATTATGTGTGGGTTGGACAGTCTGAAGTAACAGCTAATGATATTGCACCAGTAAGTTTCAATTATGCAGGTTAAGCAGTAAGTAATTTGATACTCTGAAGGTTAATGCTTGACAAGCACCTAAACTTATGTTCGAAAATTCATTTTTTTAATTGTTTGATCAAAAGTAAAGTTTATTTGAATAAGCATGAAAATATAAAAACAAAATGCATGCATTACCTTTGAAGTTTGGTATTTTACCCAAAGTGTGTGACAAGATAGGTAAATTTGCATCATTTGAGTATCAGGACTTAAGGATACTGGTGCTTATGGACTCATGTTTGAACAGTACAGATAATATAGTTTATTTTGTGCTATGTCTTATTATATTATTACCAGGTTTTTCTGAATTCAAGGTACTAGGTTGCCATGATACCTAAAAAATGGTCTTGGATCTGGAGAATTTTTTATAAGAAAATTGTGCTGTTTTGTTTATGCAGTAATATTTGCAATATAATTAAACATCACAGAAAAGATTTGGTACAGCATTAGAATTTGTAGTAAATATTGAAGTATTGTAAAGAAAGTAAATTAAAATTGAATATTATTCTGTAAAGATCTTTAGATTTCTAATATTTGACTGCCAATTAATAAAACACAGGTACCAACAAGTAGACCTTGAGATTTACATAATTATACATCAGAAAGAAAGGTTTAGTTTACCTTTAAAGCATTGTTAATATCAATTTTATAAATATAGGAGTGTATTTTGTTCATACCCAAAATGCACCATGCACAAAATTTAAAATTGCATCACAAATTTTGTTCAGGAATGATGAAAGTGACTCCTCCTTACCTAACTGGGTTAAGCTATTATTTTGGCTCCTATAATTTTCTGGAAGTTTCTATAGTTTTCAATATTTTTTGTTGTAATAAATGAAATCTTGCATCTTATTTTACCATGTCAAACAATATTTTGTTATTTTGTAAGAATCTTAGCTTGAATAGTTTGTAGGTAATTTTTGCTGTGTGTTTTGTGTTCTAATATTATAATAATTAAAGATTTGCTTATTGTGAAGTTCTGTGCACATTATTAAAAGGTTTGTTTGTTTTTTACATCAAACAATCAATAAAATGTGTTGAATGTTATAACATCTTTTTTTTATATATTTTTATGTAAATATATCTAGTATAAATTATTGGCAACCCATATGGAAAGATTATGTTCACAATGATAAAAAACACCTACAACCAAAAAGGTTGGTAAATTACATTAAAGTAAACAAAATAAAATCCTGTAGTGCTTTCAACTTGTCTTTATCAGGGGTAAAGGCAGAATAATGGCAGACTCACCTGTTAAAAGTGCTATAGTTTATCCCTTTTTATTTTAAAATATTATGTATTATAGCTAATTGAAACAGTGCATCACAGAAGTATGTTTTCATGCTGGCCATGCATTTAGTTGAACTTAGTTGTGTTAACTAAGGGAATAAAACATCAAACTTCTGGCATATTCTGAGGATTTTCATATATATATATAGGGCATGATTTTCCTAGTTACATTGTAGTACTTAGATTATTTACTTTGCACATTGTAGTTATCTGAGTGATAGGTATCCTATATTTTGGAAACTTTTGAGTTGTAATAATGTGTTTTCACAAAGATTTTAAAGAATTAATACTTCTTATCTTTTTTTTTTTATATGAGATTGTAAATATGCTAGTGATAAACTGTTTGAATGACAAATTCATCAACACTCATTTCACAATACTTGTATACAAATTATCAAGTCAGTTGCTAAGTTGCAAGAGATCTAGTCATTACATGTTTAATTGCTTCTGATTCAAAATTTAATTTCAACAGCATGTAATAATAGGTATCCTTGAGTTGTGATTTCGGGGAGTAAGTTGGGAAGAGTGTAAGGTGTTAAGAGTTCAGATTATCTCTTACATGTTTTTGTTCTTTTTTGCTGGAATGAAGGGAGAAGATACACGAGAAGCAGAGGTGGATATCAGTGGACCTGACTCTGTTGCTCTCGACAGTGCTGGTATTTTCACCGTAGATGCTTATCTGTCATTTCGGTCTGATCCTGTTTCTTTTGAAGTTCTAGGCCCTACAGATGAAGAAGATGTCGTATCAGTAGGAAACTTGGGAATTATAGGTAAAAAAAATATTTGTTTCTGTCTCAAGATATAGTTTGGTTTACTCTTATGTATCATTCAGAACATTTTTATGATATGAAGCATATTTGCTTACATTGGATAACAAGTTCCTTACTTTGACTAACTGAGAACTGCATCATAAAATTATGTCAACTCTCACCAGTCCAGCTAAGTTGATAAAAGAGAATATTATCAGATAGAGTTTTATAGGTTTTCAAGTTGACTGCCTTAAACTGAATTAATGTTTTTTCCAAAAATCTTTAGAAAACTAAAAAGAATAACAAAGTAAAATAATATTTTTATGTTTTACAAACCAAAAGAATAAAAAATCACTATTAACAGCTACTCAATAATTTCACAATTTTCTAGTTAACTGATAGATTTTTTAGTGACTTTTTCTTTATCAATATAAATTTTAATAAATAAGAACCCTTCTCCAGAAATTTAAAGAATACTTAGATGGGAAAATATTCACAAACACATGTCACACAAAAGCAACAAGGCTAAACAAATATTAGTATCTCAAACACTTTTTTCAAGAAATGATAAGGAAAAATATTTTTTTTGTTACTCTTGACATAATGACATTTGTGAAGTTTGTCATACAAATACTTTAAGTCGTATTAACTTAAGAAATAAAATAATTTTAAAGTACAACACATAGTGTGTTTTTATCATTTTTATGTAGTGCATAACATTTGTGTCTTCAAATTCACTAGTTAAACCTGACCATGGAACATCAGGATTGAGTTCTTTGGTAACAACTGCCTCATACAGATCACCAATTGTTGACCCATCCACTGGCAAAACAACAGCTCACAGCTTGATACATCTGGTACTGTTTGTTTAGGTTACAGAAATGAACATTTTGTGTCCAAAAAAAATGATTATCAAATTGACATGTAAAAACTGGTAATATGCTGTCCTGTGCTGGTTTACTGTGCATATATTATCATGCATAACAGTGATAATATCTGCCTATAAGGCAATACTAACAAATCAGCAATTTACACAATTATACAATAGATGACACAATGTATGTGATCTAACTACAGCCCAGATGGCAACAACATGCTTCAAATACCATAAACACTTATTTTGATCTTTATTAAAAATGAAGGGGTGTGTTTTATATGAATATGTATGTACAGTTACTCAAATTGCTCTTTTGTGAATTATTAATAACTCTGAACTGCTATCAGCAATATTATCAAAACGTGAAACACATGGCAAGTTCCTGTATTTAATGACAAACAAACATATATAATTAAATGATGGTTATGTTTTAAATACAACACTTACAAACTGCAAATTGCAGCTGAACTGTGATGACTGGTCATGTTGTTGTGCCTATGTCAGTTTCTTTACAAGTACCATGAGGTTGAACATCTTGGCTATGAATAAATTCTGTTGACTATGCTCATCACCTGTCTGTTGTGATATAATTGTACAGTGATCTATGTTTGGCTAGATCTCTGCACAAAATGTTGTACCAGTATGGCCTGTATACCCACTGGATATTTACTGACTGATTATTCAAATACAACTTTTAATTTCCTAAGACAATACAGAGATAGTATAAATATAAAATATTGTAAAATATGTCACTATATGTGAACCTATATAATAGGTATTCTACAAAATTACACAGTTTTTACAAGAAAAAAAGTTATTGGGTGGGCTGCCATGCTTTGTTTTTTTTATAATTATTTTACCGCTATATAGTATTGAAAATTAGAAAATTTTATGCACAGGTATGGAGCTTTCTGCAAGGTTTGGATACTCTTGAAATAGGGTGTGTACTATACGTAGATGTAGGTTATGCATGGGTGTTTACTGTATATATTTACTGATAACAAAATTTGTGATTTTTCTGTTTTCATTGAGGTAAAAAATATGACAAAGTAATGTCTGCTAATAATATGCAAAAAAACTAATATCCACATATATATAAATCCACTACTCACAAAAATTAAAGGATAATGAGGTTTTGATGTGTTTTTACGAAATTTGAATAAAAAACACAGATGTTCAATATTGAAACTTGTTTATGACAAATATCACTGGTAAACAATACCAAGCAAGTTGAAAAATTCATGTACAAATCACAAACAAAAAAGCAAAATCAACAAAAAATGCTAATATTTGACTACATAATTATCAAAGAAAAAATAACTTATTTAGAAGAAAACACTTAACAAAATGAGTCTTTACTAGCTGGTAGGTCCTTCTCTATTGTCTATGACTTCTCTGTACCTGTTCCTCAGACTGCTGGTGACACTTCAGATGACATGCTGGGGCAGCATTGTTCACTCCTGGGTGAAAGTAGCTCTGAGCTACTGGACAGTCATAGCAGCAAATACTATTCATGCTAGATTAGATTTAGGTCTGGTGACTTAGCAGGCCAGGTATTCCTTCATCCTAAAAAAATTGCTGCAAGATCCTGGCAGTGTGAGGACAGGTGTTATTGTGCTTATACATGAACTCGTCTCTGAATCAGCAAAAGGGTGAATAATAAGTAGTAGGATCTTATCCACTTAACATCTTTCTGTCGGGGAGCCTCCATCTACCACATTGATGTCTGCAGATGCCCTCACAGACCATAATTAATCCATGCCCCAAAGTATCATTGTGGGCAATGTTACAGTCTAAATTTAACTCTTTCATATCTCTAGACCCTCACACATCGATTACTTGAAGATACACAGAACCTGCTCTCATCTGTGAACAGTACAGGGTCCCATTGCTGAAGGAACCAGGTGACATGCTCCTTAACAAATGCCAGCTGAGCTGTTCGGTGCCTTGAGGTTAGTACAGGAACTCTAACTGGGATCCTAGGCCTGAGCTTGGTCTCATAGAGCCTGTTCTTGACTCTCAGGTTTTTATAGGGCCACAGTTCTTTACAGTAGGTGTCTGTGACTTGTTGGCGAGAAATTTCAACAATAAACAGACAGCACACGATCCACTTGTCTTAAAATAATATATTCAAAACAAGTCAAACATATGTACAAAGAAAAAGTCTTTACACTATAAATTTTCACAGTTGAATCTATATATAGAGCTTTAAATAATTAATTTTTTCATCAAAGCCCACACAGGCTGATTCAATTACTTTACAACCCAATTGACAAGACAAATTATTTCTTCTCTCCTCCTTTACCACAATACAATAGTGATAAATTCACTTACGTTACCTTGTGGGTTACCACAATTGTTTCCAGAGCTTTAAATAATTCTCTCCTTTTTGTCAAAGTCTACACAGGTGGGTTCAATTACTTTAGAACACCCTTTGACAAGACAGATTATTATTATTATCTCTGTTGTTACAATACCACTGTGAAACCCACTTTAGATATCGCCTGTTAAGATTAAACTTCACTTTCACTAACTTAACTTTTTCTAACGTACTTTAACTATCTGTCTCTACTCACATTTATAACACACGACAGAAAAATCTAGAACTATCTAGCCCTCTAGTAGCAACAATATTACACATAACTAGAAAAACTTGGAAGCTTCAAGTAAGATGATGTCAACAATACTACAAAAGCCTAGTACAACAATTAAACTATGTACATAATGTATGACTCGTACAGAGTTATTTAACAAAACTTATCATAACTGTCACTTTTAAATAATTAACTTTTAACACTCTTGTTATGAAAACTAAATAATCATTAAATATTAAATCTCTAAACAAACTAAATAATAACTCTTAAACTGAATAGTCTTGTATATTCAACACTGACCATTGAGCATGATACGTGCACTCCAGTATCTTGCTGAAACTTGTTCCTGTAGCCCATAGCATTACCGGTGCAGTTTCTAAGGGTTAAATGCTGCAGCTATCAGGTGTCTACTGTACCTGTAGCTTTTCTGTGACTCTGGCCTGGCCTTCTGGTGTATTCACCTGTGGCCTGGTATTAGTGCCACAATCTACTGACCACAGATGGTGACACTCCCATCACTTGTGCCACCTCAGCCCTTCTGAAGCATTGTGACGACTCTGCAACCTTCAGGTTCAGTTAATTGGTTTCTAACAGCTTTATCTCAACAGTAAATGTCTTTCATAATTAATCAAAACTAGGCTTTTGATTTGCAGAATTTGGATCATTTCTCATAAAGGCTCATTAAATAAGGAATCATTGGTGCATAAACCTGCAAACCCTAGGTAGGGTTAGTGTGATTCTTTACAATGAGCATGCTAAATTTGTAAAAAATATATATAACCTAAAAATATATAAATTTAACCAAACATCATTATCCTTTAATTTTTGTAAGTAGTTTTAGCACAGAGGCTTCTACTGAAAATAATTCTGAATTGAGTGATTAAAGAGAGCATTAAGAATGCTTGTAAAAGGCAAACTTGAGAGTTGCTGACTGATTTTATTGTAATATGGAAGTTACCTAAAGAGGAAAAAAATTGGAACAAAATTCAAATTTCTGAATACGTTTCAAGATTATTGGGTATTTGAGGAATAAGGTAGAAAGAATGAGTGAACGTAAGAAAGTGAGAATGCATAGATACTTGCAAGAATAACAATATTGTAGAATCATTTGCATGTAATGTGGCTTTAGAATACATGTCAGGATCAGATCACTAACAATGTTGCTTGTTATGAGTGATGGTGTGCATGGTGACATTCAATAGGTAGTGGTTTGGTGCTTAACCATTAATTAATTACTTTTAAAAACAAATAAATATAAACATGGCTAAAAGACTAAGAAGAAAAATTGTATACTTACTGATTCCTTGGAGCAAGAAGAAACTAATTTTTTTAGTCTTTGTTTTCTCATGGGAATACTGGGGAAAAGGCTTTATATTACATCTAATTATCAAAGGTGCATTTCTAGGAATAGGAGATAGTAATTTAGAATTAAAAATATGAATGAACCTGATAATTGTTGAACAAAAACCAAAACTTTTTATGTTTGGTTTATTGGGTTGTGGAAGAGACTTCTTTAACTTTTATTGTAGAGTTTTCTTCAGATTAAAAAAAAAAACTAGGCAAATATTCTTTGAATCAGTTTATCATTTTCAACTAACTTCTGTAGTTGATCTTACTGCATTCTGGTGTTGCATATTTTCCTTTATTGGAATGGTGAGCACTTGGCCATAGCTTTTGTTATAAGTTGAAAAGTGAAATTGCTTAGATTGTATGTACTTACACAGTGTAGGAGAAATAAAATGAAGAAAATTCCAGCTAATCTCCTCCCTTTCATTAATTCTTTTCAACTTGATTTCTCATCTTTGAGCCTGAGAGTTTGGATAATTGCAGAAAGAAGCATTCAAACTCAGAGTGATAATAACAAGGTTGTCACAAGTGAGAACAGTACCTAGAATCAGGAAAACATTTTTAAACTCTAATTATAATTTGTTAAACAGTTACTTAATAAAATATTATAGCACTAACAATGTGTATGGCAAAAATTTTGACAAGCAAATTAATCTGTGATTACATATGTTAAGAAAGTTGTTCTTGGAATATTCAGAAGAAAACTGTGCATTGTTTTTGCTATCTAGATTTTGGAAGTCGATTTGACTCTATGCCACAAGATTTTTATCATTATAAGATGCAACGCACAGATTCTGAAAGTGGAGATTCTTATGTGTCAGCCGCAGTTGATATGGGCTTGGTAACAAACAGTGGTGAGTTAACATGATAGGAGATTGCCAGTAATACTACAGCTCTATTGAAAATACAGCTTTCTAAGTACTGCATGTAAGAAGGAAATCAAAAATAAAACCTGTAAATATTAAGAATAAATTAACGATTTCATATTTTATAACCAGTGTATGTTAATATATCAAAAACTATATTACATTATTGTAATTCATAGTGTCATTTTAGTCTAAAAATAATTAGAAGTGGTTATATTTAACACAACATTTAATGAATAAAATGCATAAGAAAGAGTATTTTATAATCAAATTAATTTTACATTAAGAATAGTAATAGTAAATTTGTTTCTACTATATATATAGACTGAATAATAAAAGTGTTCTTCATTTGAGCTAACTATGGTTTATTCTAAAAAATTAATAGTAATATTTTGTATGTTTAGTAATTGACTAACATTATTACAATGACTCAAGCACCCTTAATTTTTTTGTAAAGTGTTAATTGTGCCTCCCTCCCAAAAAATATTTATATATTTTTATTTTTAAAGTGATATTGAGTAAACAAACTTATAATCATCAATTGTTTAAAAAAAATCGTAGTTAATGTTTTCTTTCATAGATTCTTTTGGAAATCCTGTAAGAGATCCAAAGAACTTGATTCAAGCAACTTTTGCCATTTATGCATTAAATAATGCAACATTTGTTGGAAAGGAATTGACTTTAACAGCTGGTATCAGTATTGGAGGTTTAAAAATATGGGTGGCTTTGATTAACATAACACTAACTGCTCGAGTGGATGGAGAACAAGTATGTTGGATCTGTTAAAATAAAGATATAATAATCTATAGTACATTGTTTAGTCAGAAAGGTTGCAGGTACATATTTTACAGTGTTTTAAAAATATAACAGTAATCTTTTATTATCAGTTATCTTTAAAATTTAAAGTAGACTTTTTTAGCTCAGGAAATAATTATTTTTACACTGTAGTATCAAATAATGAAGTTATAATGTACTTAACAGTTTGTTTAAAGTAGTCTAAATTAGAGTATTTCTAAAGTTTTGGTTACTGTAGTTCCAAAAAAAAGTTTCTAATTTGTTCTGTGGTATTTGGCCACCATGTTAAAATTTGGTAAGATATCTAAAAAAGATGATCAGCCATGTCAAAAAAGAAAATTCTATTCAGTATGCCTAAATGTTCTTTTAGCTTTCCCATAACAATCAAATGTCATTAAATTTTTAATTTATCAAATTCTCACAGGATGGACTGATCTAAAGATATACTGTATTACTCATATTGAAAGTTAAATATGAAGCTACATATTTGTAGTTTACTAACTTAAAGTATTGTGTGAGAGACCTAACATTAATTGTTAAATTCTGAACTCAAATCTGAAAAGGCAAATATCAACTGAAGTTAAATGTAATTCCTTTGAAATATCTGGCATGAAATTAGGGATTCCAGCATTCAATGAAAATTCTGTAGGAAAAAAAGTTTTTGGGGTCAAGGACTTATACTTTAGTCTTATATTTTTTGGAGATGGGACAGATTTCAATAAGATGGATTTATTGACTTACTTGGGTGATTTAGTGTATAACAATATTTCATTTTAATTTGTTTGCTTAAAGATCAATTAAGTCAGACTCAAGACCTGCAAGTGAAAGTTCACATAAATATACAAAGTTTCAAAAACTTTCTTTAGTCACAGCCACACCAGTAGATTCTGCAAATTGAATTAATATTATTTATTATATTTCTGATAAGGACATAAGTATCAGCTCTTCCATACCTGTATTCCAATTTGAAAGACTGTGACTTAGCATTAAACTACTGAGAGAGAAATTCAAATTATATTTTCTAACCTTTCTATATATACACCTGGAAAAAAGTTAAGCACCCCCGTGTTTTTTTCAAGTGATTCAGATTCGACGTTCTTGTGACTGATTATAAATTACCATTCAATCTAAATGTGTTT
>NW_013668525.1:112622-125360 GCF_000517525.1 Limulus polyphemus | reverse complement strand
GCCTGATTTAAATGTCACACCTGAACGCTCACATCCTTTTAATTATGTTTGAAATTATGAACATTGCTCAAAATCATGAAAATTAAACCTTATTTTCAATAAGCAATCCTGAAAAATATTTGGGGGTGCTTAACTTTTTTCCAGGTGTATATATATGTGAAGTAGTTGTGCAAGTTTTTATGGAATGTGTCTTTGAAGTTGCTTTGAAATGAGAAAAGTGAGTTGTACTTCTTGCATATCTACATCCAATGATGTATGCACCTGAGTTTCTATCTGAGTTTTTGAAATAGACATCATCTTAAACTAGTTTGAACTGGTTAACTTGCATCTGAAAACAAATACAGGATAAAGTGGATTTGTACTGCTTTTATATGTTTGTTTACATTTTTAAGTGTTTTCTAAGCCTCATTTGTGTTAAGTACTTAAAAAGGTTCTTATTCCCATTACATTAGATTGCAGATTCCCTTGGATCGTTAGCCTATGCTGATTCTGAAGAAGCATCTCCAGGTGGTCTCGTCATGTACAATATTGAAACAAACATGACAAGTAATTCTTTTTCCAACTACAGAGTTTTAGTAGATGTTCCTATCTCTGGTGGTCTTCCTCAGCTAGAGCCATGCAGTGGTAAACTACTAAAGGAGAAAGCAGGATTCAATATTCCATATGTTAATAACACCCCTATTGAACCCGTGTTTGATAATACAAAATACATATTTGACTTTGGGCGAATATATACTTCAAAACAGGTAATCAAACAGAACATGTTTTAGTGTTAAGTTTAGACATTGCATCCTGTTGCAGTTATAATTGACAATCAAATAACTTTTATTAAGTTGGGGTAACATAGTGTTACAAAAGTAATCCATTCATAAGTAGTGAAAACAGTATTGTGCTAGAAGGAAACATTCAGTAAGGTCAAAACATTTGTCCACCTTTACCAATTCAACCAATATTAGTCAACTAGGAAAATATACTGTGTTACAAACTTTCCTTAAAGCTGTATTGTTACTTATACATCTGGGAACTGCTACAAAGAAAATAAAATATCAGGGCCTTTAGGAATCTTTTTTTGAAAAATAATTTAAAAATTCAAATATTACAGATATGTCTGTTAATTGTTGCCAAACTAGACTTGACTGTTAAATACAAAATTTTTGGTAGTCCTTGATAAGAAAATATATTTCTGATAATTGTTGGTTTATTACGTTTCACTGGTATGTGAGTAGTTTTCTGGTAGTTCTTAGTATAGTTGATCTGTCTCACAAGTAAAGAAAAAAACTTTTCAAAAAAGGAAGTAAATATAGGGATGGCTAATATTAATGTTTTTTAATGCAGTTTTCCAACTGTAATATTTATTGTTTATCTATTATTGACTGGTAATTCCTGTTTCACCCTGTACTTAAGCTTTTTAAAGAAACACCAAATTTCTGTAAGAAAATTAACTTCAAGGGATAATGATAACATCGTTTACACTAGAATTATGATTTTTTAAAATTACTACTGGTTAGTAATACTTATAAAAGTGGATACTCCGTTTGAAACTGTCACCTCAGTGAATTTGGTTGACACCATTGTTTTGGTTTTTTACACATACTCCCAGAACTTGTGACTCAGTCATTACATAGATATTGTTATAAAAGGAAACACTGTATAGTATTGTAAATTTCTGATGACCAATTGAATAAATATTTAAAATACCATTTTGATGAACAATCCAAGTTATCCCTACATAGGCAGTGCTACAGCCTGCTTGATAAGTAGAGATGTTTCTAGTAATTGGTACATTTTATTTGTCTGTTAAAACCATAGATTCAAGTTTACTATAATGATTGAACAATTAAGATTTTTTTCATTGTCCCTCCCTTTCTCCAACATTTGATGCTTACTTATGTAATGTTGAATGACCCCAATAAAACAAATGAAACTACGATGGTGCATTTTAAACTATTATCTGTATTAATCAAATGGACATTAGTTTTCTCAGCTATGTACTTGACCTTTTAGGGAGAGATATACATCTGGTAAGTATTAATATATATGTCTGGTAATTCTTGGTACAGTTGATCTATTTGGTGAGTAAGATCAGTAATTGTTGGTGCATTTAATTGTATGATAAATATAAGTGTCTGTTAAATAATTGTTAATATTTTTATCTATCTATCTTGTAAACATAGGTATAAGTCTGGTGATTATTTTTCCTCAAACCTACTTATAAGCATGATTATTTCTCTGAAAGATCTTTCAGCAGTCAACTGGTGTTATAATGGTTTGTAGATTAAACCTGATAGTTTTCATTAAAGTTTGGTCAAGTATTGGTAAGTTAATTGAAGGTACATTTTATTTGATAATTGTTGGTTAATTTCTGATAAGTGTTGAGTACAATGTGTGATTTGCCAAAAAACAAAAGAATATTACTTAATATCTCTTTATTTTCTTTAATGAATGATAAACATTTTGTCCTTATGATTACTGAAAGTGCATAATAGCTGTCTTGTTAAGTAAATGTTAGTATGAGAGTACTGTCAAATAAATATCACTTTAACTGGTAGAGTAAATGTTGTGGTGAGTAAATTATGCTATTATAGCTGTAAAATATATCATCTCCAGGTTTTAGTTGAGATAGTGTATTAAATTCTGTAAACAATTTTGGGCAATTATCTACTATAATGTATTTAGAACTGATGAATTAGAACTCTTTGTTCCTTTGAAATTGTTGAACAATAAGTAATCAATAAAGTTCTGCTGACTCTGTCAAAATACACTTTCAGTCGTACCACTTAGGCTTGTAAAGAACAAACATGAAACGATATCATTCTAGTGCTAATTAAAACTAGCAAAGCTATTATTAAAAGTTACCTTATATATATATATGTAGTTCATTGTCATTATTTTTTTGTGTATTAACATTCCTTACAGTGTAATTATTTAATATTTAATTTTTATTGTGATTGACTATCTGTATTTTTTAGCGTTACCCTCATAAGCTTCAGGACAACATAGTTGTGGTGGAAATTGTTTTGAGAGTTGCTTCCCATGATGCCAATACAAATGGTACAGAACTTGCTTTCGAAATGGAAGTGGATCATACTGGAACACCCTCTGCAATTATAGTAGCACCATTAACAGTGACTATACCAGTAAGAAAATTCAAACTACAACAACAGATTTGCATGAATGTTTATAGTGAAATTTTCACTACTTAGAAAACAAAATCAGTTCATTGGCAAGTACTTCAGGAGTTTAAATTAAATTGTTGTCTAAAGGTGCAAAAATTACTGCAAAATTATCCAGGAAAAATCCATATGTTTGAGTTTATTGATCTAAAATGATATTTTGAATGTGGAAGGAAACTTCTATATGTTGCATTTTAAAGTTTTCTTTAATTTACATTTTGTTACTTATAAGCTTTTTAACCTGTATAAATTAACCAGCTGATTAAGGTGTATTATGAAATATGTGAAAGAAACACATAATATTTTTTTAAATATATAGTCATACCTTCCTGTACCCAACATAAGCTTGGAAAGTGCTGTGGAATGGAGTGATTTTTATGTTGGAGGTGCTATTGCTCTTGACGTGGTCATCAACATGCCTCCAGGTGTTGGTTATGGGGATGTTATTTTTGAAGCTGTGGGTGAAAATGATACAAGCCTTCCAAACATACATATTTGCAGTGCTGAGTTGACTCACATTGGGAGTAGCCTTCCTTGTACATTAGTATACAAGGATCTGATTAATCAGAATCAAACCATATATGATATTATGTAAGTACTTTATTAAATAGTTTTTATCTAATTTAATTTAGTATGAGATACTCAGGACTTTGTTTGGTATGTATATATAAATACGTTTTCATATATCATTCTTGGAATTAAAACAGATAAATATATATGAATGAATGGCAGAAATACTTCTCTGTATTAACAAATATGTTTTATGGCAAAAAAATTTAATATTTAAATTGCTACCCATAAAGACATAGTTTGTTTTAACAGGCTGTGAACAAGTAAGTTTTAGTTAGTGACCCATGGCTCAAAAGCTTGTCCATCTCTTATGTTAAGATAAGACTTCCTATTTATTTACTTCCATCTATAACAATTAAAACACTTCTTAGGAAGGGACTGAAAATTATTGTTAGTCATTCTGAATGAAGAGAGTTGGGCTACTTTCTTGCTTACTCTTGATCTCTGCTTCTGATGTCCCACTGAGCTGACTTACTTACTTACTTGACGTGAGTTGAACCTATGCTGAAATGTATGTACAGTGAACTGTTAGTTAAGCACGTTTGTTTAGTCTGATTGATACTAGCAGAAACTGGGTTATGATTTTACTCAGCCTTCCACATTGCTGCCTGTTTATCTCGATAAACACCCACACTAGTAGAGGTTAATAAGGTACACTTAACTTGTCACCTTATTTCCTGCTTTTTATGGTTGTTTTCTATAACTTGGGCCAATTGTTTGTACAATCATAACTTGTGTTGCTGACAGCATCTTATCTTGTGACAGCTGTTTTTAGAAAAACTCTACATAAATTCCAGTTAATAACATAGCCACATGTGGATAGACAATCAAATATTTCTTCCATGCTAATAACATCTACACTATTTATTGGTGTAGTCAGTCAGTTTAAGTTTACTTGACCTAGATTTAAATTACATGCATTCATAAATTGTTATGGAAAAAGTTACGTTTTTATATAAACTTTTCTTACTGCCTATTCATATTATTTTATTACTTTTTCAACTGTAACACTTCTTTCAGACATATTTTTTTTAGTGAAAAACATTTAGGCACTGAAAGTGATATGCTTTATGGAACAATACTAGAGATAAAATTACTCACTCAGTGGAACAGTCATGTCAGGGTTGTATGTCATACAACCCCTCTTTTAAACTTGCTTTATGCTTGAAAATGTTGCATATCTTATTCAAAGAGAACTATTTCCACCTTATGGGAAATGGTATAAATTAAAATCACACTGCACATTGGGTGTTTACTGTGAGTACATTATAAGAGTAACCCATTAGTAGGCTTGGTGTGAAATCCAACAAAACAAACACAGAAACATTTTACCTATTGGGAAGTAGTAAAAATTACTCAGTTACTTGCACCTGCTTTGTACTTATAATCATTGTGTAGCTTTCATATCTCTTCCAAAGAAGTAGTAAAAAATCACTTACTTAGTTGTGTATTGTGGTATGGTGGGAGATGAAAGTGTTTCTTTTAAACTCAATCTAATTTGAAAGGTCCAAGCAGCATCTGTAAAGATTGAATGCATGAAAATACAGTATAATGAACTTAAATTACATACATTGTGGTTTTCATCATACTTTAAAAAGTATTTAAGGTCACAAAAAATAAGATAATAATATATAGAAAACCCTAAGCTCCAGCATTTTCAGGAGATGGACCTTTCTTCTTCAGGGGTAACATAGGGGTATGGAATCTTTGAAAAAAAAAATTATTGTCAAAGGAACAAAATGCTAGAAAAATCTAGCTATTTTTCATAAAAATCTACTTGCCACTTCACACACAAAAAAGTAAAATATAACTTTTAGGATTTTGCTTTTTTTTAATAGTGAACATAATCATCATGATGCCACTGGCTGCTCGATTTATTTGGGAATGGCGTATACTGTGTTCTGTTTCTAAGCTCTTCATATATATTTATTCGTGTATTTTTATGGAGTCCCCCTGGTGGGATAGTGGTAAGTTTACAGACTTACAATGCTAAAATCTGAGGTTTGATACCCTGTGATGGACACAGCAGATAGCCCAATGTGACAATTATATGGTATTAAACATTTATTCATTAATATTTAACAGTGCAGAATGTATAATAACCCATAAAGAAATTATGGTTTATACTAGTTCTAAAATTGTTTTTATTATATATAGATATCGATAGATGTAAAACAATTTCAAGGTTTTTGTAATTTACATTATGTTATATATTTTTCCTAGAGCTAGCAGACAAATTTCACTTGTAGACAAAAGCATTGTAATAATATTGTAATGTTAATTCGTGTTTTCTTACCGTGTGTGCATGTGATTGGGGGTTTGTGAGTTTAAGGGGTATGTATATTTATTTACATAGTTTTGATTCAAGGTTTAGGGGTGCTTATTTTTAAATGTATGTGTGAATGTGCTAGATCTCCACTGTTCAAAATTTTCAGGAATTTGAGCGACTTCAAAGATATCTACTGAGAGTGTTTTCCTATCAATAAAACTGATGATATGACAAAAAAAAACTAGTTAATTTTCTTGTCCAACTGAAAGAGTATAATGATAAAACTTGCTGTTATGGGCATCCACACACATAGGTAAATAATAAAACCATGCAACATTGTGGTTTGTTATACATACCAGGTAACTGTGCAGAGATATGTTAATAAATTGATAGATCATTTACTGTAAACTTGTTTTGTTTTTTTACATTGTATGCTTATTACATCCAAGCTATGAAATTCTTTAAGCAAATGTAATTGAATATAGCATTGCAATAATCTGAAATGTCTATGTATCATGAGTGTAACCTGAAAAAACTAACATATCATTTCTGTGAGTTTTTAACAAGTCATCAGTGAATCACAGAACTATAGTTTCTATGAATTTCTAAACCATTGTTTGTTATTAAACATAAAGCTACACAATAGTTAATCTAAGCTCTGTCCACTATGGGTATCAAAACATGATTTTAATCATTATAAGCCCTCAGACAATACTGATGGGTGATTTTTTATCCTAATTCAGACAGTGATCATGGCATTGTTATAATACATTATCTATTGAACTCTAACTTTTTTTATGAAACATTTTAGGAACTGCTGAGACAACAAGCCACAATCTTTGAGTGTTTGTTCTTGAAAAGATGGAAACAAGCTAACCTGCAAATGTAAAGTAGCAAAATGTCCAAGGTGTTACAAGTGTAAAAGGTGTGGATGTGATCATAATGGCATATCAATTGCTCAGAATGTTAGCCTTAAGAGAGGTCAGAAAAGCTTCAGTAGAGGAGATGCTGTCAAACACCCAAAGAGAAGTATATCTGTTTACAGGGATGGTAAACTTATGGATGTCTCTGATGACTTGCCCTCAATGGGAAAAAGAGCAAAAATTATTCAATAGAATGATTCAAGATTAGATAAAGAAAAGAGAATATGAAGATTTTTTTTTCCATGTGAAATGTAAGAATATTACAAGGGTAAGAGGAGAAAGGAATACTAAAATAATAGCAAAGTAGCATGACCATAGTGTGCTGATGGTCTAATATGGGAGGACAGAAAGAAACTTTAATGGCTTCTCAGATCAAAGAAAACAGCATAGCAAAATGATCCCTGGATCATACCTTACACTGCCATGTACCTCAATCTTAGGCTTTGGATCTGTTAAATGTATCTTTGTAGTTAAAATAAGATATTTTAACAGTAGTTTTTTTTCTTATCATATAATATATTCAAAGCTAAGAAATTTCAGGTTATCAAAGCATTTGCCATTACTTGAAAGCAGTAATTTCAGTATTCTTGTGAGAAATGTGCGGTGTTACATTTGATATAAGTTTTGCTTAGTATTTTTAGCATGAAGCGGGTTTATTGCTGCTGAAATATTGTAAGTTTAATATATTTAGAGAAAAACAATCATTATCTTTATTGAGTGGTTTTTTTACAAAAGAAGTAATGACAATTAAATAAATTTTATATTTTGGATTATTTTGTAAATTGATGCTTCTGACAAAATTCTCTTTTTGCATTTGGTTCACTGTAAAAAGGATAACCTTTTTTTAATCATTAGTAATCCAGATGGCGATTCTACAAAGTCTGATTTTGTTCAAATGAAGCTAGGAGATGTGAGTGCTCTTTCTACACAACAAAACAATGTTACCGAATCTCAACTTTACATTAATTTGGTGTTTGCTCTTTTGGAGACGGATGGTGTTACAATAACAAGCGGTGACCTCTATTCTCTGGGTACCGGCTTGTCATTAGGAAGTACTACTATATGGGCAGGAGAAGCAAATTTTACAATGGAAACTGCACCTCCTCCCACCTTAACAACTGTAAGTACATAAAACCCATCTGAAGTGAACAGAATTTTTTTGTTGGGTCAATTTATATTTTTCCTTAAGCTCTAGAAAATTAAAGGGATAAGCATACAATATATTGGTTTATAAACTTTTTTAAAAAAAAATAAGTATCTAGTGGTACAGTATTAGAAATTCAAATGAATATAATGTGATTTTGTAGATGATATCAACCATCCACTTTACACTGAAATAATTGTTTTTTTACATATATTAAACATTTAAACTATTTAATAAACAATTTTAGTCACTTGCCTCAGTGTATTAAGTTTCGCTACAGCCTATAGAGTGAAACTTGGGATGATTTTAAATGTTGATATGTAATGTAGTTGTCAGTATGTATACAAGTATGCCAGTATGCATTGCTTTTTGTGAGCAACTAACAAGCTAATTAATCAGAAAGCTGTGTGTTGATAATGTTAATGGTATTTTGGGTTTATCTTGGAGATTCTTACAACTTGGTTATCAGTTAAGTTTATAATATACTGACAACTTTATTTTTATTCTGTTGCCTATAATATAGAAATAAACAAGGGTATATCATGATGGTTCAAGATTTTGGTTTAAATTGTTTTATCTGCTTGTTGTATTAAGACATTTAGAAGTGCACTATGATTGAGTTGATTACTAGATAACAATTCCAGGGCTTACATCAATAAGCCCTGACACCTAATGTGGAGGATAGCTGTCTCACAGGAGGTATAAGAAAGAGTTCCTTTCAGGTGTTACCAGAGGCTTTCAAATTGTATACTGCCATATTGAATACCAGTCTATTAGCTACACTACACAGTATTCTGTCTTCTGGCAATCTAATTCCCTTGAATATTGATGAATACCTTCCATGGTTGCCTTTTCCACCTTACTAGTGGAGAGAATTGATAACCTGCCAGTAAAGTTGTACCAGATTGATATGGGGGCTTCTCCTGCAAGCTTATCTGCTATCTCATTAATTTTTAACCTTGCATAGCCTGAAATAAACATCCAGGTGATTGTCTTGTGATGGAGTTGCTTTGCTTTATATCATTCGTCTGGAGACCAACCATTGAAGATTACACAATACTGCCCGTGATTCGCTCACAAATATTATGTTAATGGCACTTTGTAGTTGCTGCTTATTGCTTTCAACAATCCAGTTGAGAGATTACTTTATAGCTTCCAAATCCATTTTTTTTTGCAAAACTTGAATTCTCCACTAGCCTTGTGCAGAAATATTGTTGCTTTGTGAAATGCTGAATGCCCAACCAGCTCTTTAGATATCTATGATGTAGGAACTGTCTATGGCTATGATGACAGGTGATTGCTCATTGTGGTGTTTAAATAGCTGCTTACAGGCTTTTTATGTTTCACCCTCTACCCAATCTCTATATTTTCTGGCTAGGCTGATTCCCACGGATCTCAGTGGTGCCAGATGTTTATTTCACATGGGAGCATCTGACAGTTATCTCAGTTTTTGCTGTATAGCATTTGTCTACCTATGACTGTCATCTGGGGCACCTTTTAGGCAATCCTCTGCATGGTTGTTTTATGCAGAGTCACTGTGGAGCTATAATGTTAATTATAAATGGCAGTGGCTTAATGATGGAAGGCACGGTCTTTACACTGCAAATCTTTATACAGTGAAGAATTTTACTTGTAAACTCTGTTGGTTATTTGTGATGCTGTTGAGGCATCTGGTTGTATATAAATATACGTAAACCTGTTTCTTTCTATAACATGTTGTTTTATATAGCTTGTTTATACTAATCTTGTAGATATACTGGTAAAGTAAGACAAAAATTAAAAGGATTAAAGACATTGGATATCAGCTTCATTGTAATATTTCTTTCTGACAATTGGTATGGGAGTATTGGATATACAAGACTGTTTAGTGTAGGCATTATTATTTAATTTATTTTGTGAGTCAATATTTAATGATTGTTTAGTTTTTTATAACAAGAGAGTTAAAAGTTAATCATTTTAAAGGCGATAGTTATGACAAGTTTGTTTACGTAACTCTGTATGAGTCGTACATTGTGTTTGCAGTTACATTGTTGTCAAGGCTTTACTAATATTGTTTATGTTACATTACTCAAACCTTCACTATTTTTCTCATTACCTTAAATGAGTATTGTTAAATCAGCGCTGTTCGCATACTTTACAGAAAGTACGAAGCCTCGGTGATCAACATATAAGTATAGGTGACAAACTGAGCGCAAGTTAAGAACTGAACAAGACAGAAAAAGTTAGTTAGTGAAAGAAAACGTGAAATTAGCTGGTGTGTGAGTGATTAGCCATAATGGGCAATATTTTAAAGTGAGTTTCACAATTCAATAGAGATGAGGAGGATAATATATCTTGACAACGGGTGTTCTAAAGTAATTGAACCTGTCTGTGTGGACTTTGACGAAAAGGAGAAAATTATTTGAAATTCAGGATAGAAGTGTGGTAACTGACGGGGTAGCATAAGTGAATAATTCACTGATACTATTGTGATAAAAATAGCTCGTCTTGTCAATTGGATTGAATCAACCTAAGTGGGCTTTTGATAAGAAAAGGGAATTATTTAGAGTTTTAGATACAACTGTGATATCCTATAGTGTAAAGAATTTTGTACATACATTTGACTTGTTTTGAATATATTATTTTAAAACAAGTGGATTGTGTGCTGTCCGTTTGTTGTTCAAATTTCTCACCAACAAGTCACAGACATCTACTCTAAAAATATCCAAGCACATATACTTAAAACCCTGACAGGGACCACAAATATTAAACTGAAGTGTGACTTAGGTAAAGGAATAAAAGATATTTGTATTTAATTTTGGTTTGACTTTGTAATATTAAGCATTATAAGGCAGCATATAAATCAACATTTATTTCAGATGGAACAGAATATGTATATATTAAAGCATCTGAACTGCATTCATTTCACTGTTATAAAAACAAGTTAACTTATGATGATGTTTTTTTTCTGCATTCCTCTTAATACGTCCATTGTGGCACAATATTGCTGGTGTGTAAAAAATATCTTTTCAGATGTTTAAACTATAATTTTTATAGTATTATATTGCATAACTAAATTGTATTTCATAGAATCTCTTGTCTTTGCTCTCATCATCTGGCCCAACTGATGAGTTGTGGTAATGACTAAAAATCTTATTGGACAGCCACTTATGGAAGGAAAAAGATAGATTTAAAATGCTATTTTTTAAACAACTCTAATTGCAAGTCACAGTGGACAAACTAAGAGGAATGTATAAAAAAACATCTGCAGTTAACTTGTTTTTATAACAGTATTTGGCCTATTGATTTTCCAAAATTTTGCTGGCTTTTGGCATTTTGCCAGACATTTTAAAATGCTGCTATGATAAATTTCTTTTGGTTTATACACTTTTATTTATTATTATTATAGATTAGCTGAATGTCACTTTACTGTATTTATGAATGCTCTTTTTTTTCTTCTTCAGAATTCCATTTTACTGTGTTTAGGTTTTTCATCTTAAATTTTTTTTTCAAATTTCAGTATTGGAATGTATTTATTTTTCAGGATAAACAACCCACTGTTTACATTAGAAAAACAGATGACACCCCTTTAGTTCCAGGTTTCATGGGAGAATTTGAAATTATCTTAAAAACAGCACCAAAGTCAATAAGCCCATACACAATTGAATTGACAACAGATGACACTGAAATTAGTGTTTGTGGCATGTCAATTAAATCCTCAGGAAAAAGTATGCCATGTTTCAATCCTTTAGTTGAACCTGTATTTACAAGTCACCTTAACCCTTTTGATGGAAATAAGAAGGGTGTGTTGGACTTCAAAATGATTACAAATGTTGGTAAGTTACTGAGGGTAAATAACTAAATATATATTTTGTTTTTGTTATTTAATAGAATGGTGCAGGTAAAAACAGATTTGCACTGAAAAAGCAATTTAAAATAACTTATAATATTTTATATTTTCATACAATGCAAGTCAGTGTCATGAATTATAAAAATAATCTGTAAAGTTCTGTATAATTAGACAAAGCCATAAAATAGTGAACAGAAATGAACAATTGCTATGATGTTTTGTACTATTAACTCTAGATTAAAATAGATTTGTATCACTATTTAGTAGTTAAACGTTTTGTTAAATCTATTTGAAACAAAACTTTGCTTAGCAATAACTAGTATAATTAGTTGTGAAGTTTAATAATTGTTGAGGAATATATGACAGAAATGAAAAAACAATAACAATTATCAGTTTCCACCCTCACGTTGAACTTATTATGTTAGTTCTATACATAAAAAACATAGAACTTAATGCCTATAATGACATATATTTTTGTAATATTTATTACACATCACTAATTCAAAACAAATTTATTGTTTACGTGAAATTAATGAGGGAAAAATAATTTTATTAAGTATAAGATTCAAATAATTCTTTTTTTTATATGGCACAAAAGAAATTACTTTACACACTGTTCCTCTTAACCAAACAAGATTTTAGTTAGCTAATGTTTGGATAGTGTCAAAAGTACCAGCTAGATATTGCATCTTATTAAGCATAAAAGAAAATTATCATTAACATATTAAAGTTTTACATACCTTAGAAAATTCATACTGCTGCATTCATATTTTTGTCTGTATTTTTTATATATTTAGTTTTATAAATTAATAAATAAGTAATAAATTAAA
>NW_013668525.1:100227-112573 GCF_000517525.1 Limulus polyphemus | reverse complement strand
ATATATGATATATATATATATATATATATCATATATATATATATATATATATGAGTATAATATTTTGAATCAAGAAAGAAAGAAAATTATTATATTTGTACTTTGAATGTACCTTATTTTCATGTTTTTGAACCACTGCTATAATTTTATAGTAAGTTAAGAAAATACTAGTATTTTCCTTGTTAAAGATGTTGATTAAACTATTATTTTTCTGTAGGTGTGTATTAAAACCATTGAAAATCAACTTTTGTTGTTCAAAAGTTGAAATACTTTATTGAATTAACACTATTTGGTATTCCAGGATTGAATCAAAACTCTGTTTTTGTTTTAAATTGCAGGTTCAATCAATTCAACTGAAACTGCAGAACCTGATGATAATACAGTTGTTATAACAGCTTTTATCCGGGTAAGCCCAGCAGCTACTGCAGACAAAAACATGACATGGATTGTGACATACGGGGCTTCTTCTCAGTCTGGCACACTAACCATTCCAGTGATGGTGGGTGGAGCCTTATCTCCTTCTGACATTGTGAGTAGTTTGTTAGTGTATTTAACCCTCTCTTAGGTGAGACCACAATAAGGAAAATATGTAAAAAAAAACATTCTTTGAATTAACTAGTATTTTGAAAATATTGGGTAAAATGTTATCAAAATACAACAATTAATATTCTAATATTTATTTATTTTTTGCAGATAAAATTTATTTAATACTTAACCAAATATTTTTACAATATAAAACATGTGTAGGATGTCTCATTATTTCACTGATTTCTGGTGGCTGTTCATTATAACACTCATTGTTTGTTCCTTATTTTTTAGCAAAATACTATAAACCAGTTAAATCTAAACTATTTTACATTTTGGCAATATACTGTTTCTTTATTATTTGATCTTACAAAATATTTCATGAGATTTTGTTGCAAATACTAAAATCTTTTTCTAATTAGTTTATATAATTATATAAAACTTAATGTAAATAAGTAATGTTTAGTTTAAAAATAATAGAATTTGTTATTTTTAAATATTCTCTGCATATATTTATATATATATCTTATTTATTTTCCAAGGAGTGAACATTTACATGTTAAACAGTAATACATCACAATGAATTGAGTAGGCCTAGTAAGAAGTTGCTACTGTTACCAATATTCTTTCTGGAAGAGTGTGTAAGATTGTGACTTACTCTATTTGTTGTTTTGGAGTTTAGGAAAATTATTTTGTGAAAATTAAACACATGAATAACATCATTCTGTGAAAGAATTGTTAGTAAGTTCACCCTTAGCAACTACTTAGAGCATTTATTATCACTGAAACTACTGAATTTTGTAATATAATGAATTGAAATTGGTGCTCTTGTCCTCCTTGTTAACTTACTACAGCTTCTACTACTGTGATGTGGTTCAGTGGTTCCAATCTTTTGTTGTCAATGGGAGGACATCCTTTGGTCATTTAAATGTGTTTACTCTTATTTTGTGTGAAGTTCACTCACAAAAAGAAACATTTTTGTTCCTAATAATATTTTTTCTCAGACTGACCTTTCAGCATATATGAAGACCGACAAACTGATGTTGATACTGATATAAAATTTTTGGAATTGCAAAGAATGAATAATTTTCCTGTAATGTACTCTTGAAAAGAAGCATTTATATATATATATATATATTTAGTTTTTTCTACGATTAGCTTTTCAGGAGATACAGTGTGTGCTAGACAGAAATTTGATTATAATACATATAGATAGTGTCCTGTTACAACAGTGATTGTTAAACAGTTAGAAGTGTTGTATTAGTCAAAAGTAAACACATGCACACACACATCTGTATGTGTGTGTTTATATATATATATAAATGTGTTTGTGTTTGTTTATTCTTTGTAGCATGTCCTTTCTCCAAAATCCCTTGAGTTCAGCCTCAAAAATCCAAACATGACAGGTGCAGGGCTAGGAGCACCTTTTGTTGTCAACGTGGAGTTTGAACTTCAGCCAAATGCGATTGCACCTGTAATTGTGAATGTGCTAAACCCTGATGCTGATTCTGGAAAATATCCCTATGATATCTGTGTTGCTGGGATTACCAAGCGTGGCAAGAACTATCCGTGCTTTTCACCTGTACAGTTGACCTCTAACATCTCTATTAGGTAGGTCTTTGTAAAAACTTTCAATGTGAAATGATACAAATATTGCCTTTGATCTGTTTAGTTAGCATCCAGTATCACTCTTGGGTATAAATCTAATGTGGGATAAGTTACTGTGAATAAATGACTGATTTTCATCACTTTGATAATATTACAGGTTTCTTGTAGTTTAATTTAATTTCACTGAATGCATGATGAGAAAGTTTATTTATTTTCGTTTCAAAGCAACTATTATTGCTGTGTTAATTGTCTGTTGTTTTCAATGTCAAGTACATAGATCCTTTAGTAAATATTATGTTCTCCTTAAATGGTTTTGTATAGAGAGGTTTTGTGTAGGTCAATAATAAGTAGCAAATTACCCATGGAACATAATAGAAAACAAACACAATTTTGCACAACTTGTTTTAACCCATTCCATGTCAGGGTTTTTTTTGGATAGCCTATACTTATATAATAATGAAAAAAAGTTATTTTATGATCTATTGTTATACTTCTGCGCAAAATATACTCAATAAATATATGTTACATATATGGATTTATAGGTTTTTTTGATGAAAGAGTTAGCACAAAGGATCACATATAAAGTGTAATAAACTTAAAATAAGACCCAAAGGTGATATATATTATTTCAATGAAACTACAGTAAAGAATAGGAATGCTTTTCTCCAGTGTTTATGTTCATAATACAGCATAAATCTAATAAAGATCAGCAAACAGCATTTCCAATGCCATCTAGAGAGCACTGATTGTAATACATGATAGCATGTGATTTAACTTTGGCAAATATTTTCTGAAACATGGAGAATATCCAAGTTATCTCAGGCAAATCATAGAAGGGGTTAACTTACCATTTCCATGTTATTGTCAATTATTCATGTCAACCCTTGCAGCCAATTCTGAGAGCTTCCAAAACATTTTGATCCAGATAGGATGGGGCACAAATTTACAAAAAATCCAAGATCTAAATTAAATTTTTGTTTCGAATGATCATTTACATGTTCATCTGAATTTTCACGTAAATCCATGAGTGTTTCCCCAAACTCCCTGACACCCTAATTTGGGGGTCTCATTGTGAAAACTATGAAAATCTAAATGTTAACACATATTTTGAATGATCCCTTACATATACATGCAAGTTTTTATGTAAATCCATGGATCCACTCCTGAGAATCTCCAAAAATTCTTTTGATTTCTGTATAGAAGTCAACTGGGAATTTGAAACTATGGATTTAGATTATTGTTTCAAATGGCTACTTATGTTATTAATACCAGTTCTCATGTAAATTGGTTCAGTCAAATTTGAGACTCCCAAAACCCACTTGGTCCCTCATTTTTTGAGGGACCTCTTACAATTCTGTTTTTATTTGATTATATTGTGGTTTTTTAGAGTGTGGGAAGATTTATAGATTTCAAGCAAAATGTTAAGTCCTTTTGTCAAAAACTACAGTAGTTCAAAAATCAAGTGGACATAGCTTCATACATATATACCTAAATTGCAAGTAAAATTGAAAATAATGATATAAATTACTACAAAGTGGTATCTTGTGCCTACTACAAAGTTTTCACTTTGGTCACTTCTTAAAATCATACAAGGATCAAGATAACAATGTACTTCATATATTTCATTATTTTTTCTGATTAAAGTCTGTATATTGAACTGAATCACCACATACTGATAATATGTTTGTATGCTTACCTCTAAGATTGTGTTTTTAGTCATATTAGCCGTTCGATTGACTTCCATCAGAAAATAGAAAGGTGCTTCTAATTTATGTACAAACAGGTGTGAAAAAAATAATTCACGTATTTAACCATTGCTGCAGGAAGCAGTTTTGGAGTGGTCGGGCCATTGCAATTTTAGGGGAGTCTGGGGGCATGCCTCCTCAGAACATTTTTGAAATTTTAATGCTATGAGATTGAATCTTGAGCCATTTTAACTACAAATAGTGCATACACACAATGTAATATATTGAATTAAAAGAAGCAAGATTTAATATATAAGTTGTAGCTATAAATGCCATGAAAAAGTGATCAGGCCATGGCCTGACTGGCCTTACCCCTTCCTATGGCATTGACAACAGATAGCTTAATGTAATATAAAATGAGTATAACATTATTGTTTACCACAAATAGTTGTTACTTGCTACTTTATATGAAAGATTGACCACGGATGTTGTGAACATGGTTATAAAAGTGTAGCTTAATGAAGGCAAGGTGTATTATATCTAGGGTTAATGTACTTTGTAATAATTATTTATGATGCTTCTGAAGATCACAAGGAATGTATAGATATATAGAAAGAAAAAGTGAGAGTAAAGAAAAATGTAATTTTTTGTTATGGGGGTCTTACAGCAATCCTGGTGCTACAATCCAAGAAGATACTGGGATCTTTGATTTAGGAATAGTGTGCCATACGCTTATTGATAAAGAAAATGAAGAAGAAAACAAAGTAAGAATTTAGTTGTCTACATTTTTGTACTTTTCTTTTTCAAAGCAATCATAATGTATTATTTCTGAGTTGATAGATATATGTGTCAAAAAAGTGGAAAAATTCATTAGAAATCAGATAATGAATTACCACGTATATTAAGTCAAACTTATCACATTTATAATGACTCATTAAGAAAGTTTAAGCATGTTAGTGCTGTTTTTCATGTTTTAAACAATAATACAGTATTCTGGGGAATACATCCCTTTTCATCGAATTCATCTGGTGGACATATCATAATGTTCATCTTCTACATCTAAACAGCTCTATTTTCAAACTTGCCCTGTAGATTGAAACAGTTTCTTATAAAAAAAAAAATGCAAATCATCTAAAAGTTAATTATTTAATTGTGTTACAAATCTCTTAGATCAGTTACAAATTTAACTTCAAAATATTAGTAAGACTAGTGTCAGGTTTTATGTGGCTAGGATTCTTTACAGTAGGTGACTGTGACTTGTTGGCAAGAAATTTCAACAATAAACAGACAGAACACAATCGACTTATTTTAAAATAATGTATTCAAAACAAGTCAAACTTATGTGCAAAAAAATTCTTTACACTATAGGTTATCAAGTTGTGTCCAAAGCTTTAAATAATTGTCTCTTTTTCATCAAAGCCCACAGAGGTGGGTTCAATTACTTTAGAACACAAGATAAATTATTCTCCTCTACTGTGTTGTTTCAATACAACAGAGTACAGTCTTGCATATCCAACAACTAGTGACTAAAAGTATGTTCCATATCTTAAGTTTAACTTATTACACCATCTGTCTCTGATGCTCTATTTTTGATTGTAAAACAGTTTGACATGTAAATGTTGATATATATATATATATGTGTGTGTGTGTGTGTGTGTGTGAATATATGCAAATATATGTTCCTTACTGTGTATATATATATAACACCCAAAGAAATGCATACATCTCAATATTAATAAATATCAGCTCAATTTATTTTTACAATATAAAAAAGTTGTCTAGCAGCATGGTTTCCAGTGCTGTTTGCCAACAGGAAATTTCTGGAATGTTTCTTTTATTAAGTCTCTGGTTTATCATATTGTATGTTTTACATAATTTGAAAACTTTTTAAGTTGTACCAACTGTACATGAACATATTTATACCATAGCTTAAAAGTTTATTTTGTTTTGAGTCTAATTGCTTAGTGTAGATAATGTTAACCATTTCCTTTCTAAATTTCATAGTTTGCATTGTTACTCAATCTTTTTGATACTAGGGACTTCATAAACTGTCAAGGTAAAACAAAAAACATTATGATTTACATGTGAATATGCTGTCAAGTTTTTTTTTCTTTGTTCTTGTGAAATCCCATGGACATGCATGATGGTTGTGACTGACCAGCACCAGTCTGTGGATCTTTGGTTGTGGAGATAATTTAAGAAAAGGGAGAAAATAGTGAATGCATGAAAACCATTTCACTGAATATATTGCTCGTTGGTATATTCGAGTTTATTATTTCTGATTATATATATCTCTCAACATCAAGTCTTCTGTAACATCTGCTAAGTTTGGTGTGTGAAATAATTCTGCAATTTTAAAAAGTAATCTGTTTTTGTCCAGGAAAAAGATATATTTTTTTTGCACAAAATCTTCATATAAGATAATAAGTAATAAATATTCAGTATTTTTTCTACAGCTTTAAATATTGTCATTTCTATAATGAAAAACATTAGCTCATGTTTATTTGAGTTTTCATTTTCTTCTGTTTACTTTTTCAGGTCCAGTTAAGTGTAGCTGTTAAACCTGTTGATGATGGCTCACTTTTGGATGGTGAAGAATTTAGCATTTCAGCCATTGCCAACGTGGGGAATAGGAGTATTTTGGTTTCAATTGTAAATTTAACAGCATCTGCTGTGTTTCAAGAAATATATACTTCTGTGAGTTTTATAAAGTTTTTGGTTGAATTGCAACATTATATATTATTTCTGTAGAATCTCATAGATTTACTTAGTTCTGAAGTTCACTCTTATTTTGTAATTTACTTACTCCAAAAATGACTTACTAAAAGCAAAAGAAAACTTGTTCTCAAAGATTCTTGAAAAGTTAATGCTATATTTTTGGAGTCTCAGGTTTACAACCACAGCATGATATATGTAAAAGGTTAAAAATGGTAAAACAAGTTGATCAGTGTACTTAAAGATGTATGTACTTTTATTTACATTATGATAATTGTTTCTGTTAGAACTCATAAAGTTTCTTTGTGGATCAGCTTGTTTCTGTAGAAGTTAGAGTTTAGTCTTCAACACTCTTGCGTTTTTTGCATGTCTCTTAACCTGTAATTGGTTTGCCTTTTTGTTTAAAACAGATTTTATATGTTCAAGTAGTGATTGTAACATCACTTTAACTCAGCAGAATGAATGGACTATCAAAAATCACAATATATTGTTAGTTTGTTTAGTTTATAAGATGTTTTTATTATTAGGAAATATAAATTAATTAGTATAAAAGAGGGAATGTAGGAAAAATATGCCTTACCGATATAGGGTGTTTTGACACCTCAGAGGAATAAAAAAAGTCAAACATAAGATGAAACTTTAACTCCTGAATGCTTATTTTTTCATAATAGATTAAGCCTTCTATTTCCTTATCCCATCAGTTTTAGAATGATAGTGACTATAAACAGAACAACTGAAAACAGACAAAAAAAACAAAAGATGAGGATCCCTGTTGTTGCTGCCTTTGGTAGCTGTATAACTGTTTATCATAGTCATTATTTTCGTGTACTTTTTAAGAAATAAATTAAAAATAAGTTTATGTATGCATTAAGTTGTTCTTCAAGACATTTTTGTGTAAAATCTTAAAACAAATGGTTGATTAACAGCTTGTTCATCTTCCCATTATTTAATGTGGTCTGCATCTTCGATAATATGAATTAATAGTGTCTTTATTCCATAAGAATATGTTATAATGATTGAGTTTTTTCTCAGACTCATTTGTACAGTTCTTTATTCAAAATTTTCGTCTGTATGAAACTATAATGTCCAAAGCACATCCTAGTCTTGTGTCCAGTTGTTTTGAAATTAATATTTTTATTTTACTGAGGAAACATTCACTTATCTTTAAAACCTAGAATTCTTACTTCTGGTAGGAAAATGCAACCTTGAAACGAATCAATGATACAGCCATTCCACTTGCTGTGAGAAACAGAACATGGGTACAGTTTAACATCACTATACCACCAGAGTCATTGATTAAAGTGTCAGTGGAAGCCACAGGGGCTATTGCAGATGACAGGGCAATTATCACAGTTCATGATCTAAGACTGGTATCGGGTGGAATAAACATTCCGTGTCCCTTTCCAAAAGTTGAACCTGATATCATGAAGTCCACTCGTGTAAACACAACACAGACAGACACAATTAAAGTTCACCTAGGATATTTTTCCAATGTTGGTAAGTGTCACTGTTGCTCTTGTTGAAGACTGTGTTTAAATATGGAAATTCTGTTCTTTTCCTTACATAATAATTACTGAGTAAGGAGGGTAATATAAATATCCATTTTTGATTACTATATGAATTATCACAGTGATAATGTGTTTTGTATGCAGCTTTCACTCACAGCTTGAACATATCTCAAGAAGGAGATGATGATATCACTGTTGAAGTAGAGATTGAAATGGCTGATCACCCATTAGCAGAACATGCATCTCAACACTCAGTATCCCTTGGTGTAGAGGCTGGGGCTGCCTTTTTGCTTATTGAACAGCCTATTGAAGTTGTACGAGATGGGACAGAAGTGGCTGACATTGAGACATCAGTAATAGTTGACAATTCTAAAATTTACCAAAGAGGGTATGGCTGTTTCTTTCTGAAAAAGTTATTCCGAGTATAAGCTGATTATCAGTAACTTCTGATCAAAATTAACCTAATTGTACAGGTTGTAACTTGTAAGTTAATGAAGCCAGATCTATATAAGAAACTGTCTAGAAGTATTCAATGCATTGAATCATCAGTTATGTACCCTTGCTGTTAACAATGTTTTCTAATGTAAACCTAATCACGTCTCACAGAGTTTGGTTGGCTTGGGAAATTTTAGTTAGTCATAAATTTGTATACTTAGTTAACAATACAAACTAGTTTTTATAAGTGTAAAAGAAAAATTTGCAATAATATTCCCATTTATTTTAAACATTACTGTAACCAATAATACTGCTGAAAGTTTAAACTAGATTTAGATTATTTGGGTGCATCAGAAAATATTAGAACAAGTAGAAGAAATTACATTTAACTAGTTATATTAGGTCATTTGTTTATCAACAGTCAAGCAGCTGTAGTTTTCAAGGTCTTTCTTTTCCTTTCTAGTATAGATAGCCAAACATTTTCTATTTACTGAGAAATTTCAAAATTCTTTACATATATACAATTTTTGGGTTCATACAATTTAAGTAGAAGACAGTTTTTTTTTTTAAACTAGGCTAAACTGTCTTTACTCTAGTTACCTGTTGCTCTGGGTCATTCTCATTTGATGTCATGTGTGCATTTTCATAGGAATACTTGCTGTAAGGATGTGTGTATTCACTGGTACACTGACCTTTTCCAGTGGCAGATCAGAGGATACGTTGAAAACATACATTCTCTTATTTTTTATAATGGAATGGCCTAAAGTAACATGGATAGCACTCACACTAAGATGCTCTGAATTTTGTTGTGTCTTTTTTGTTTTCAATGAAGAATTATTTCCCATCATTGTAAAACTAAGTACAGTCTTCTTAATTCAGTCAGGTAGAAAATTTAATTTTTAACTCCTAACATTATTTGCTGAATTGGCTTGTTGTTGCAGTTACTACTATCGTTTCTAATGTTATCGGCAGACCTGAGAATACCGCACATCTATATAAACTAACCACTTACAGTTCAAGTGAGCTAAATGAAACATTGTCCAACAAAACCTTGAAATAATTGAAGCCTATCAATAATTTAATTATGTTGTGAAATTGAAATCAAATCAATTATTCTGTGTGGTGACATCTAAGTATTGTAGATTTTTTCATCCTTACTTGCAGACCCCCAGTAGCACAGCAGTATGTCTGCAGACTTACAATGCTAGAAACCGGGTTTCGATAACTGGGCAGAACACAGATAGCCTATTTTGTAGCTTTGTGGGTAACTTCAAACAAGCAAACCTTACTTGCATTAGTCATTTTTTTTATCTTCCAGTGTATGTTTCTGTTAGTAAATAGTTTCATATAATAAAGGTATAGTTGGGTGATAATAGCTGGGGAATAAAAAGTGTAATGAAGTGAAAGCTCATTGGATGTGTTTGGAATAGTTATTTAATTCTTCTTTAAACCTTTCTAATCATTCCATGGACCTTTATTGCAGTGACATCATTCCAATCAGTATGTCAATAGCTCACACCAATCTCTCACGAGCAGAACCATCTTCCGTTACTCTCCGCCTGTACTTGCCACCCTATATATCATTTTATGAAATGACCTATGTGAACATTTCCCAGAATCAAATCCCAGACTTTAAGAATGACTCTGGAGGCCTTGACATTATTGTAAGTTTCACGATAAAATAGTATAAATCTCAAATGAAGTTTTTTTTTCCCCACCATAGAAGGATAGATATTTTTGTTGATTATTCTACATATATTTCATAGACCTTTTTCTCAGCAGCTCCTGTATGCATAATAGTTTCTTCACAAATTTCAACAGAATATGAATAACTAAGAATAACTTACTATTTGGATATTTGATGCTTCTAAGAGTAATAAACTCTTATGAATAATTATGCTTGAAGCATGCATTTAGATAACAGAAGTGTATAGATGAAATAATTAGATTTACAGCTGACATGGAGAAATAACAGTATTTGTGAGACATGCATGGTGCATTAGATGACAATTTTATGCTTGTATTTGATATTATGAAGGTTAAGAGGCTAATAAATAATATGTTCACCAGTGTTATGCATGATACTGTAGATTAAAACCTTATGCTTGTTTTTCACATAATAAAGTTTGAGAGGCCTACACATAATTGGTTTAACAGCATTCTTTCAAATTATTTAATTTATGCATGCTTACCAGTCGGGCTGTTTAAAAAAGCTGGACCACTTATGCTATATATTATTTCATTGATGACTTTTCCCCTCTATATTGGCAGATAGCACTACCTTTTAACATTTCTATTGCATATTTTTATTTTTAATTGGATTGAGGGAAAACTAAGAATGCCATCATTGTAATAAAAATGATTAAATGTGTTAATTTTTTATATAATGTAATTATATTAGTTACTGTATTGTATATATATCTATAAGTTAGTAAAATTATATTATTCCATTTTATTTTAGGAAATATTTTCAATTCTTGATGTTTATTGTGTACCCTGTATTATAATAGTAATCATCTCTTTATTCTGTGCACAGAAGTTTCAAGTAATAAAACTCAAGTGCTTCATTTGTGATTGTCTATTTTTTTCAAAACAGTTCCCGTTTCTTGTGTTCTCTGATGAAGTAATGCTGAACTTCACATTGATAGCAGATCCTGAAAACAAACGAGGATTTGGGAAAGGGGAAATAAATGCAACTACGCCTTATCGTCTTCTGTGTAAACCTACTTATAGAGCCACTCCTGTTGCAAACCCTGACACACCCGATACGTTACTGAGTTGTAGTATAATGAATCATGTTGCTTATGAAGTAAACAGTGAAGGTGGGGATGATGTTTTTAAAGTAATAATACGAAAGATTGTATATTATGGATTGTTTCTCTGGCAGTAGGTCTTTGTGTTTCATACTTATGCAAGCATAATATTTTTGTATATGCTTCAGCAACATATAGATTTAAATGTTTATTAAGCACAGTAATTTGGAGAAGAAAAAACGTTTCATGTACTTTAAACTTATTTATAAGTGTGTGTGTGTGTGTGTGTGTTTATTGCACATGACATTTGATTTAGAATGTTTTAGTTTATGGATTTACTGTTCTGTTAGTTCAGTTAGTGATACCTGAAGAAGGGCATTGCCTGAAACGTTGTATCCAGAATTGTATATGTTACAAATATATATATTAACTCCTTAGTGGTTTGACCTATAACTTACTTCTTTTTATTTATTTCATTGGTGGTCAGTTTTGTAACTTTGTACTTCGGCTAAGCTCTTTTTTTTCATTCATTTAGAATGCTATGATCCTCTTGGGATGGAGAGTGGGGAAATAAAAGATTGTCAGATAACAGCATCCTCAGCCAAAGATCCATCATTTGCACCCTATAAAGCTAGAAAAGGTGGTGCTTCAGGAGTGGGTAAGTAATGAAAAACTCAATATAAACAGGATTTACACTTTCTGAAAATTTTGGACAGTCATAGAATTTTGTAAACTGTATTTGTTTTATATAATTTTACTTTTATGAGTTATCCAGATCTAGGATCTAAGACTGCTGACTTCTATGAATGTGGAATTTGAATTTCCATCATTGACATCACTGACTATAGGCTTTTGATGATAAATACACAAAGGCCTATGTTATATACAAAGTATATAACAATAAATCAACATAGATCTATATGCAATACTCTGCTCGTGATGTATGTCATTCTAAATTGTTGTCAATTACTGCAAAATTATTTTATCTAAAAAGAGTAGAAAAAAATATAATTGATATCTTTTGATAAATAGTAAATTTTTGTCAATTACTGCAAAATTATTTTATCTAAAAAGAGTAGAAAAAAATATAATTGATATCTTTTGATAAATAGCCCAT
>NW_013668525.1:96855-100045 GCF_000517525.1 Limulus polyphemus | reverse complement strand
TGCAAAATTATTTTATCTAAAAAGAGTAGAAAAAAATATAATTGATATCTTTTGATAAATAGTAAATTTTTGTCAATTACTGCAAAATTATTTTATCTAAAAAGAGTAGAAAAAAATATAATTGATATCTTTTGATAAATAGCCCATCACTGGATAGAAATCCTATTGATTGTGATAGCCACACTGGCCCAAAGATTTTCAGACCTTTCAGGTGTTGGCCATTTTCATCCCCGAATATGAATGTGAATCTTTGCTTTTTGGGAGAAAAATACAAGGCTATATCACTTTATTGAATTACAGTTGGGAAATGTTGAAGTATACCTGTAATTATCATAGCCTGTGATGACTAATTTACATGAAAGCACCTTTGACAATAAATATGATAATAATATACTTGTATTCATCATACCCTGTGATGACTAATATACATGATAGAACTTTTGACAATATGTGAAATTATTCAAAGCAATCACTATTTTATTGTTTAAACTTATGTGTCATCTTACAAGAAAACATATGGGCTGATCACCACTTAGGAATACAAAGATTTTATTGATCCACAGTGTTCCAAATTCTTCGTTAGGTGGAATTGCTGCATTAAACTGTGAAAATGTTTACAAATAATAGGATTCAATTTAGTGGGAAAAAAACACACAAGATATATAACGTTGTTATGCCACACAATAATATGAAAGTGATTTCAGTAACAAGATGGGCGTGAATCTTTGCTTGGTTGGCATGGTGACATATTGTGGTGTATATTCATCAGTCAATCAAGGACGAGTTGACTTGTCCTATTGGCAGGTGGACATAATTTACTCAGTTAATATTATTCAGTTTTGGTTACTCATTAGAGAAGTTTTTACCTCTGGCCAAAGCATAGTATTTGGGAGAAAAATGCAAGGATTTATTACTTTATATTAAACTAAAGTTGGGAAAATTTGAAGTATATTATGAGGACTTGTATGATGAAGAATTCATTTGTGTTTTGTTCAGTAATGGGCAGTCATTTAGAATTTCTTTTAATTGCTTGTTTCATAATTATTTGTTTTTGCTTGAATACTTGTTTTTCAGTAGCTCAGCTAGGTGTTACTGTTATAAGTAAAACAAACTTTTTACAGCTGTTATTGCATTTCTTATACAACATAATAAAACATTAGCTATTCAGTTTGGCTGGATTACATGTTCTGTTAAAATCAGTAAACTAAGTCCGTAAAAATGAAAGTTTGGTCGTGGAATTTTTCTCCATTAACATGTGTGAACCATGCATAAAGCCAGAGAAAAATATTACAGGGCCCTGTAATGTTCATAAGGCATTGATATGCCAGCCCTTTTATTGAGTTTGAATCTTAATTAACACCAAAATACTAAAACTAATGATATTAAATAAATTAATTCTTTGCATTATAGTCAAAGTACATTTGTCAATAAACATATGCTTCTAACATGTGAATGTCATTATGGCTTACCTTGTTCTAAAGTCAGAACATGTAGTTCTTTACACGTTTAAATTATTTTTTTCTAAGTAATTGGAGATTTAGTGTAGGATGCCTGAAGTGGCAAAGCATGATCCATTAGTAATACCACTCCAGTGGCACAGCGGTATGTCTGCAGACTTACAATGCTATAAACCAGGTTTTGTTACCCATGGCAGACACAGCACAAATAGCCAATTGTTTAGCTTTGTGTTTTTTTTTGTTTGTTTTTACTGATATATTTAAATCACAATATTTACTTATTTATCTTATTAAAGGATCTTAAAAGACATCATTTCACCATGTGAACAAATTAAGTTTTCATATAAAATCCATACTCCTAATTTCATTTTTGCATAGTTTGCTGAAGTTTAAAAAGCTTTACACACAAGCACGAACACAAGTTACTCTTAATTATATATATTTTCCCCATTCCACTGATCTCTGTTTTCTCCTAAGGTTTCAAATAATATTCATTTTACCAGCTGCTCGCTGTTACCTTTTACTGTATAAAAAAGGTATAATTTTTAGAACTGATTTTATTCTGAAAAAGGTTTTATTTCATTATATAAATAGACAGCTTTCTGGGAAAACAAAGTTTTGTTCCAAAACCTTTATTGTGACCATTAATAGTAAACATTTAATGTTTTCAGAAAACACATTCAAAATACAAGACTTTAGATTTTTGAGAAATTTAGATTTATAAAATTTGATTACACAGTATACATATTTTTGTCTTCTATATTACAAATATACAATATTACAAATTATCATCAGACACGTTATAGTTTATTTGGCCAAAGTGTGTCTTCAGTTTATTTTATTACTACTATAGATCTAACATTTAAAAAACAATAAGGAGTTTGTGTAATAACTGAATGCATGTAGTTTTTTTCAGGCACTTTACACTGATTATTGACATTGCAAGAATAGACATTAATGTTGCTATTTTATCTGTATTTTCAAATAGTGTGGGCACCTTCAATTCAACAAGGATCATATGTACCATATCTTCAAGTTGATTTTCAGCAACTTACACGTGTAACTAGGATTCTTGTGGTAAAGGATGCTTCCACTCGCTATGTCACTCAGTTTAGGTTGATGTATGGCAATACTGGCAGTGACTGGCTATATGCAAATGAGGTAAGTTGAGAGCCTTTGTTTAAAAGTGTATGTGTTTAAATATCGTTCCTTTAATTCAAATTTATAGAAAGTAAAAATGTAAAACTTACAATACAAAGTTTAAACTCTAAATAAACGCCTTATGCCCTCTCTGGTATATACAAGTTCATATCACAAGTAAATATTAAAAATCTATTAAGTAAGAATAATCTATTTCTTTAAGCATTATGTTACATGTAATATGCTTTTTTTTCTGTATATTTCAAAGATACAAAGGTTGCTGTCTTTTGGACAAAATGGATTTATTTTTTAAGATAGTTTGTTCCATAAAGAACATTGTTAATTTAATTTTTTTGTTTTAATACTCTTTATTGGAATAGACCTAACTTATACCCATCTCCATCAGTAACATAGAGCTACTATAATTTACAAGGTTGGTAAGATTTCCAACATAACAGTTGAAACATCACAATAAAATCTCTGTACTGATTACCAGTTGTAAGATATCAAAATACATTACCTACACAAGAGTTTGTGAGGGAGTCAGTATCAAGAAAGATATTGTTCAAAGGTTTCATAACATAGGATTTAAT
>NW_013668525.1:59532-95855 GCF_000517525.1 Limulus polyphemus | reverse complement strand
CTTAATAAGAATTTGTTTCAATTATACTTTTTAACACACACACACACACACATATATATATATATATATATACACACAGTATATTCTCTTGACTGTGTTGTACTTTAAAATAATAACAATACAGTAATCACAAATTAAACTGATACAGGTAACTTTGGAAGATTTGGGGTTAGTACACTACATTTTCATTTTTTATTATTTTGTTTCAGTTCACTGTTTTTTTAAAACTTGTTGGACTGTAAGATGTAACAAAATTTATGTATGAGCATTTCTTATGTTTTTCATAGTAACATTCATCTTACAATACCTGGCTGAAGCTGGCTGGTTCACTTGAAACATTTATCTGGCTCAGGCTGGCTGTTCCATTTGAACCAGTTATCTGGATATTTTGTTTCATGCCATTTCTTTGAATGTAAAGATGTAGATGAAGTTAATGTATAAGTAACAGTTTTCTCAGTAGTTATAGTTATGGGATAGTGTATGTACTATTAATTGGTAACCAGACTGAAAAAAAATTATTTCATCTCTTATAATGCAATAATATTTAAGATGATTTGCATGGTCACCATTCAATATTTATATTTTGACTTATTGAGAATTATATAACATAACATTAAAGGACATCAAGGGACCTTCTGGTTCATTTGGGCTATGCTATTCACTAAGTTAAACTCAACTCTTAATAAAAACAAATATCTCAAAGCCAACTCCTACAACTCATATATTTATCAATTTTCCTTTAAACCCCCTTAAATTAACTGCATCTGAAGGCAACCCCTTCCAAAAGCCAATCATCCCATTAGAAAAATAAAACTGTCTTAGCTGAAGATGACACCTACCCTGTCAAAATTTATATTTGTGTCCCCTAGTCTTACAGTTCTTACCATTGAATATTAAAAAGGATGATGCTTTCAACACAGCCAATTCCATTAATATTCTTAAACACCTCAACCAGATCCCTTCTAACTCTTTCCTTGAGAAAACAAGTTCACAGATCTTAACCTATCCTTGTATGATAATATTTCCATCCCAGGTATCATCCATTTCCAACTATTCAATGTTCCTTCTGAGGCAAAGAGTCCAAGACTGAACATAATACTCCAAACATGGTCTAACCACTGACCTATACAATGACTTTATAACTTCTTTAGACTTGTATTCAGTATTTCTATAAATACAACCTAAATTTCTATTTACCCTGCTATTAGTAAAAGCACATTGCTTGGATGGTTTAAGATGGTCCCACATGCATCACATTGCATTTATTATAATTAATAGCCATTTATTTGCCCAATTCGCAAAATAATTCAAATCCTTTTGTAAGGCAGTAGCATCCTCCTCACAGCCAGCAACACCCAAAACTTTAATGTAATCAGTAAATTTAAATAATATATTAACCATTCCTTCATCTATGTCACTTATGTAAATCAAATAGAGCAAATGTCCTAACACTGAGCCCTCAGGTACTCCACTCATGACATTAATCCAGTTTTACTTAACTCCATTTATAACAACTCTCTGCTTTCTTCCATCTATCCAGTTTTCTAAAAATGAGCCAACTCTTGAACAAGCCTTTTACATGGTATTTTTAATATAATATACTTCCCACTGAGGAAATAGACAGCTAAGCCTTATTTTAAGCAGTAAGTACCCCTACCATAGACTACTTACAGTAAGAAAATATTGAAAACACTTTTTTTTACATAAAAACCCTTCCAAAGAAAACTCCATTAACTTATATTGGAGATGAGGCCGTTAGTGATCTTGTCAAGCCCATCCAGGCTCGATACATTCGTCTTACTGTGGAAGAGGCAAACACAGATGTGTCAGATACATACGTTGGATTACGAGTGGAGTTTTACGGATGTCCTGTAGGACCTGATGTGAATAGTAAGTTGAATGTTGCAGATCTTAGAACAAATAGACATCATATTTAAGTATTTATTAAATCTAATCTTAGTATGTTTACTTTTATAAAAGTGCCTGAAGCTATACATCAAGGCTCTAAGTTAAAAATCTTAATGTAAGAGATTGTTGGATATACAAGACTGTTCAGTTTAAGAGTTATTATTTAGTTTATTTAGTGATTGAATATTTAACTATTATTTAGTTTTCATAACAAGAGTGTTAAAGTTAATTATTTTAAAAGTAATAGTTATGACAAGTTTTGTTATGTAACTCTGTACAAGTCATACATTGTGTATGTAGTTTAATTGTTGTACTAGGCTTTTGTGATATTGTTGATGTCATCTTACTCGAAAACTTGTTTGCAATAAATTTCAACAATAAACAGCTGGCACACAATCCACTTGTTTTAAAATAATATATTTAAAACAAGTCAAATAGTTATCACAGTTGTATCCAGAGCTTTAAATAATTGTCTCATTTTCATCAAAGTCCACAAAGATGGGTTCAACTACTTTAGAACACCCTTTGACATGACAAAATATTCTCCTCTACTCTGTTGTTACAATATAAGCTTTGATAAATTCACTTGCATTACCCTGTATGTTACCACAGTTGTATCAAGAGTTTTAAATAACTGTCTACTTTACGTCAAAAGTCCACACAGTCTGATTCAGTTACTTTAGAACCCAATTGACAAGACAAATTATTATTTTTTTACTTTGTTATTACCACAACACAAGCTGCAATTATTATACTTTTAAAAAGTTGCCACTATACCCACTTTAAGGCTAAATCCACAATCACCCAGTCTAGCTTCACTTTTATTTTCACTACTTACTTTCTCTCTGTATCTGCATATATTTATATTTATAATACATGACAGAAAAATCTAGAAATATCTATCCCTTTACTTGCAACAATATTAAACATAATGAGAAAGACTTGGAAGCAGGTTCTCAGAATTACCTTATAAAAACCTCAAGTCATTTTCAGACAAACATAAGCCATTTTTCATTTACCATCTCATAATGTTGTTTTACAATTTTGCTTATCTCTTCAATTCTTGACCAAAATGTGAAAGCAAACCACATTTACATGAAATTTTATTTTCATAAGTGACTAACAGTTATGTACCAATTATAAAAATTTTAATGAAAGTTATAGTTTTAAGGCTCTCTGCATTTCTTGGATAACTGTACATGTTTGGGAAATTTTAATCAATATACTTATTTATAATTACTAATTCAAAATGATTAATATTGACAGTTACTTGATGGAGCTTACTGAGCTGTCACCTAAATATTTTGTTTTCAATATTAATAGATAATTCTTTTAAATAATCCAAGGCTATTCAACATATTTATGATAATACCAAAAAGTGTTTAAAAGCCCTGTTATTATCTCTGTCATATTTTTATATGGCCAAATTCTTTACAGTAGGTGTCTGTTTACACTATTAGAAAATCATTTAATTACAAAATAGTACTTTTGTTTTTCAGAATCTTACTGACCCAGTTAATTACTTGCATTATTAAAGAAAAGTCTATCATGCTATGAACAAAAGTAATCCATTTACTCAAACTTCAATACTGAAAAATGTTTATTTTGACAAAAAACATTTTCTCCAATAGTATGAGGGTTATTTTTAGTGTCTACAAAAACAAGTATTATCAGAACAAATTGTGAAAATACATATGACTCACCATAAAAAATATATTAACGAGAAATTTCTATAGTTACAGTCTCTTTTGTCTGTTAAATCCTACAAGAATTAGCTGTTGTAAGTGAACTTGAAAGCCAAAAAAAAATGTTTAGTTGGTTAAAAATATTTTGTAAACTTTTCTTTAATTTGTTTAAATAAGAAATATGCACATCATTGAAAAACATTTTGCTTTGGGGGAATTTAGAAGTTGCATTTCTGTTTGAAACAATTTATAAATTGGAATTTTTGTTTTTACTGTTGAAAATAGTGTGTTAAAGGTTCATACTTGTCACTAATATATTCACCAACTGTAACAACATTCATTGCTATATTTTTACACAGTTACTAAGGAACATCTATAGTGGAAGAGCAAAAGCATGATAAACTGTGTTGTAAGTCTGATACAAGATAAGGTTTAAAGGTAAAAATATACATAAGGTGAGATTCACTCATTTAAAAATTTCTACCAAAACCTGGCGATTGCCCAGGAAATGGATTTAAAACAAACAAACATTATGAGTGTAAACTTGGCTTCAGAGCACAGACATAAATGGTGATTATTGTGTACTGACAGGGATCATTATGGTGGGAAATAAGATGGAAATGTTTGTGTATACCATACTTCTTTGGAGTTTTTTATCTTATGTAATATGTACAACACTGTTGATTGAATGATTTAGTAACATTACATCCTACTAAACTATATTAATACATATTATGATAAAAGGATAAGAGAAATGTAAGTACTTCAACAAGATCTTTAATCTTTACAGTGACCTGTTCACCAGACCCAACAGTGTATGCTAGTGATACAAGTGAGTGTAATTTGGATTGTGATACCTTTTCCTATTATTTGATTGAACTGTTATAGAAAATCTTTATATTTTGTTATAAAAAGATTGAAGAGAATATTACATATAAACCAGTTATAAAACTTTTGTCTCATATATTTATAATTTAATGAACATTATGAGTAGTCTTCCTGTTTTATTGCGTCATGTAGACACATAATTTTCTTAAACAATATCATAAACATCTGTTGTAGAGGGTCAGTTGATAGTTAAGTATGTTCAAGAACAAAGAAATCCCAGTGGTCATAAAATGCTTTACTTTGTCTTGCAGTAGCTGTAATCAATAACAAGCTGTAACTTGTGATAAAATAATGCTTATAATCAGTAAGTAAACTCGCAATGAAACAATTAATTCACTATATTTATTTTAAAGTCATGAGCTTTACTTAAATACCATTTGATTAGAGTTGAAATACTTTTTTATTTACTAATTTTTAAAAACACTAATGACATTTATGAACAGTAACTGTTTTTGTAGAGTCATGAATATGCTGGTTGTTTAACATCTGTATTGATTAAAATAATTTAAAATAGTAATATTTAACAGCTTTGTGACTTACTAAGTGGTAGCTTGCTACTACTGAACTTATAATTTATTTTATTGTTCATTACTGCAAGATCACAAAATTTCAAAATACATTATTTCTTTTACAAATATTAACATTCTCTGAGTAAATAATATACCATTGTATGGACTTAGTAACATTCTTTAATTGACCTGGAATAATAGGTAATGAGCCTAAATATTTTGTTATGTGGGTCAAATGCCTCCAACAGTCATGAATAAATTGGGAGACTTGAATGAGTTTGATTTTTTATTTATTTTTTCATACTGAAGAAGACTATATTTTTTACAATTAGAAAGTTTAAAAAAGATTTACCTAATATGATGAAATATTGGGAAGATGCTAAAATTATTTGTTATTAGGTTCCTGAAACACACTTTTTTGTTTTGTAATGTAAGAAAACTAGAGCTTACAAAAAGTTTTTTGAGTTTCAGCTAATTTCCAGTGAAAAAATCATTGAAATGAAAACTTAATAAGTTGTTAATACTATTTGATCTACAGAAATCATTATTCAAGCATTTATGGTATACTAAGACTTTTGAACTTTCTTTATATAAAGTAACTGTAAAATGTAGAAACCAAAATGTGTTTATTAGTTAACAGATATCCAGGATATTCTTTAGATTAAGAAGTAGTTTGTATTTGATTAGGTTTAGTACTTGTCAGAATGTTGAGTAAAAGAGTACTCCTATGTCAACTCTCAGGGCTGCAGTCCTATTATAAAAGCTGCATGAGTGATAAACTTGAAAATAAAGTGAATGGGATGTGGAGGTGATAACCTGCATGTAATTAATGGCATCTGTAGAGCTTGTGCTATACTCCCACCCCCAATTTAAAACATAATTGTATTAAAAGTAAGATTAAATATGTTTTTATTTCCCTCATACCAAATCTTTATTTTTCTTTGTTATGGTTGTTGCTTTACAGAGCTAAAAATGTCTTGTTCAAAAAGTGCACTTGTTTCATTCAAAACTTCTGTTACATGATAATAATCAGTACTTGGGCATTGCCAAGGTCTGACTGCAGCCCTGACTACAATTATGATTATGTGTCAAAATGTCTCTAATACAGATTTACAAATTTAATTTTCAAAGCTCGAGTGGGCCGACATTTTGCTGTAGACACAGTTAATGATATTGTCTACTTTTGTGATGCAGTGGATAGTCCAAGGTAGGCCAACAAATTATTTCTTTTTTATTACATACATATATGGGATGCTCATTCTTGATCATATCAAGCCATAAGAATTTTTCTCTATTCCTCAGCTTGAATACTTGCAATTCTGACGTAAGGATGTAGTTTACTGCAATACAATGAACAGCAAGCACAAGGTGCCAAGCAGCAGGCTAATCAACTCACACAGTCACTAATAGGCTACACACTAGCTGGAAAACTTACACCTTTCTCATTATGTTTTAAAATTAAGCCTTAAGTTAAATGTCTCTTATTTTAAAACATTAAACACATATTTTGTTGAACTTTTGGAAAAGATAAAAACTATTTATACATTTTATTTTTAAATGTTATCTTATTAACTAACCAGTGTATGGTTCCAGTCAAGCATTTGCATGTGTTGCTTATGCTTAAAGGTCATCACTGGTAGTAAATGTTCATTTCCTGATTTTTGTTTTGAAGTATACAAAAAATACTCCACGTCAATCTATAAATTATGTCAATAGTAAAATGTAAGAATTATTTCTAACTAATCAATAGTTTAGTCTGGAAGGTTATCAACATATGGATAAAATTATACATTCTTCATGTTTTGTGTATGATTGTTTCTGTTAACAATTTGTAGATCCTTTTTTTTTAACTTTCAGTAACATATAAATCAACAAGTTTATAATTTGATAAGCTAATAAAAAAACGGATATGCCTAGCAAGACATTTTAGACCCTGAAACAAAATGATGTGAAAAATGAAATGGAAGTTGTTAAAAGTATCGTCTCTATAAGTTTTAGTGACAATTTCTATTCCACAGCATACTTCAGTGTTTTTCATCAGCTGATGGTGGAACTACATGGAAAGGTAATGTAGTTTAAGTATTTTTTGAGAGTAATAATAATAATATTAGTTTTCTATGTTAATATTTAATGTGATAATATTATGAACAAGCATTTTGTAAGACCTTTTACTAGAGTTCTGTTTAGTTGCTTCTTAAATACTACTGAATCCAGTTTTAATTTAATCCCAGTTAACAAGCTAATAGCACTAATAAAATGAAGCTTATTTTAACGTGTTTAAATGTGACAACTTAATTAACCTTCACCAAATAAAATTATTTTCTTCCTTGCAGTTAAATTTTTGTTTTTCACATTAATGAACATATTCCTGTATTTGAAATAGCACACAGCATTATTAAAAGTAAAACTAATAAAACTCTTTGTATACATTGATTATGATGTACATTGTCTGAGGATTTAATGTTTCTTAAGCATTTACCAGCAGTGATATTGTTTGTTTATTATTAAGCACAAAGCTACACGAAGGGCTATCTGTGCTCTGCCCACCATGGGTATCAAAACCCGGTTTCTAGTGTTATAATTCCCATACTTACCACTGTGCCACTGGGGGGCATTTTTGCTGTGAAAAGTAACATGATGGTTTGGATTATACATTTTTTATCATGTTTCCATTACAGTACTCATAAAAAGATGTGTAACAAAATGTTGGACCTATTTACATAAATGTTTTGCTGGAGATAAAATATAACTCATACTATTTTAATACTCTATTTGAAAAACTGAATTAATTTTTAGAACTTTCAAAAACTTCCAGAGAATAATTAGTAATAAAACATAATATTACTGGATACAGCATAATTCAATCACTACATTTTCAGTTTTATATTATTATCATTTGTATAATAATTAAAATACTATGAAGAAAATGGCCATACTTTTACAAAAAAAGGCATCTGATATGAAAAACCAATGTTTAAAAGTACAGTAAAAGTTTTATACTAAATACCTGTTAAGGCTTTTGAAACTATTAATATTTTTTCTCTTCTTGCCAGATGTTGTGGTGATGCTATAAGAAAAATAAACTTCTGTAATTTAATTTTTCCAGCTCTTAGTAGAAATATAGCAGAATTTTTAGGCTATGACACTTCCTCAGAGCTAATGTATGCCAGAGATCCAAGCAAAAGAGCTTATGTAGCATCAAAGGATGGAATCAATTGGCAAGCTGTGACTGAAGCAAAATTTAATGAAGTAGCAGCAGAAACCACTTACCAAGATCGTGTCAATGCTCCTGCATACAGTCGCCCAGATTTAGAAAGTTTTAACCTTCAACAAGGGAACTGGAAAGGTTAGGGATGTTGCAGTTTCTTAATTAGTAATATTTAGCATGGTCTTATGTGTGTATCAAAAAATGATGTTGTAATTGTCACTTTTACAAAATTTTAACAGATTCACATTCTTTAAATAATAAACTACTGCTTTTGAAATTACTTTTGCACAAAAATGTAAAAGATATCTATTTTTCATATTAACTTTCATAATGAAGATGCACAATGAAAAGTTCTCTTATTTTCAACATGCTTTGAAACTCTGAAGGAGTGTATTCATGGCTCTTAAATCGTAGTCGTTTTGTGTGTGTAACTGTACCATTATTTCATTAATATAAACAAATTCTAAAATATAGATCTATACATAAGCATGGAGTAGTTCATTGTGAAACAATATAGATTTATGAAGTGCAATACAGTTTTTTTTTAATAATTCAACATTGTTGTTTGAATAAGTAATATAGCTTATAAGCCTAACCATTATTGTGAGTATTATTCTTAGTAAGTTAAACAAGCTACAGATCTTGATTATTGGTATATGCCATGTTTGACACTACACTAAAAAATTGACAGGGGTAAACATTTATTAATATCTCAAAAATGACATCTGAATGCAATTCTAAAATTTATGTTAATAGTTTATGTGCCCTGTTGTCAAAATACCCAGGCCTTTTCGTTTGTACACTTGTTTATTTGCTGGTGTGATGAGCTCTTCTTTTTTACTTTTCATACAATAATTGTTTGATATTGTATCTGTTGGTGATGGGTGGAAATTTATTGATAGAAATACATACTGCCAGAGATGTTAAAATGTAAGAAAATAGATAAAAATAAAGACAAATAACAGCTCATTTTTATATATCCAAGTTCTTTGTTGAAATGTTATGGGAACTATAAGAAAACTGATCTGTATGCTAACCAGCCTGGACTAGACTGTGGAAGGTCAGGAATACCACACAAATACTATTGTTTGCTCAACGTGGCTAATAGGAACCACAGATCCATTGATCATGGGCTTAATATGAATTTGAGCCATAAATGGAGTGATTATCAGTGACCAAACCATAAAAAATATGTTACGTCTCTGTGTTCGTTTGTTAATTTTCTGTAAAAATTCTTTCCGAAGAAACTTCAGCAATACAAGCCCTTCCTTAAATAAAACTAGTTTATTCTTTCTCAATACAACTTCGCAATACACTTAATTTTCACAGTCACACTATAACTTCAACAAACGCTATAATTCACAACGAATGATTTGCACGCTTGACTCAATTGTCCATCTCTATCTCTGTCTGCAATTCAATTCCATTCCATTGTTGCCGTCACTTCTTGGTGGTCTTATATACAAGAATACCGTATATCTAGTAAACACTCGAGCATTCAAGAACCTTCGAGAATATCACGACGTGTTACTTGCGTCACGTGACTTCCGCTGTCGTAACAAATGTATTTCATGTGCTGAGTTTAAGGTCAAGAAGACCTGCTACTATCCTATAGATTACCACACTTCTCACTTGAAGCCCAATTCACGTGTTCACAAATGACTGGTAGGTTCATGACTGGAGAATAAGGCCACACTTCTCACTTGAGAACACCATAAGTCTAATTCACGTGTATACAAATGACTGGTAGGTTCATGACTGGAGAACAAGGCCACACTTCTCACTTGAGAACACCATAAGTCTAATTCACGTGTATACAAATGACTGGTAGGTTCATGACTGGAGAACAAGGCCACACTTCTCACTTGAGAACACCATAAGTCTAATTCACGTGTATACAAATGACTGGTAGGTTCATGACTGGACAATAACGCCACACTTCTCACTTGAGAACACCATAAGTCTAATTCACGTGTTTACAACTTACTGGTAGATTCACAACTGGAGAACAAGGCCACACTTCTCACTTAAAGCCTAATTCACGTGTTTACAAATGACTGGAGAACAAGGGATGAATGATGTGTTCATTGCAGCTTTGTTATATATAACTGTTCAACAATATATTGTTGTGGTATTAGATCCACTTGTGTGACCTTTTGTGTGTGTGCAAACAGACCAAACTTTTATCATGATGAAAGATAGAATAGGACATCCTACTGCAAATTCCTTGAAAAAGGATTTTGGAGGTCATAGGTTGACCTATTTTCTAAAGCCATGTAGAAAACCTCTGTAAAGTGTGACTCTCTCTCTCTCTCTCTCAGGCAATTAATTCAGTCAGTTTCTAATTCTGACAACTCTTAAGTTTAATGGTACTCATCTTTCATGGATTGTAATTATTGATACTTCATCAATGAGACTAACTCATTAATTTTATTCAATTAATAAATGAGCTCCTAAATACTCTAAACTTCAGCTCTGTTTTTCATTCAAATGAAAAACAAAGTAAGTTAGAAATCTTGTACTTTTAATTTCTTTGTAGTTGTTGAACAGGTATTATTCACAATGTTTCTAAATGGCTTTTGTTTTCTTTTATAAGCAGTATTGGTTAATGGGAGGGCAGATGGGACTTGTACCCAGGGGCCTCAAAAATGTTAGGTTAAAATACTGCATGTAAAGAGTGATTAGAGGTTAGTACAACTGTGGACTGCTGTATACAACACATAATATATTTTATAAAATAGGTAAATTTTTATAACTTCATTTTTCCCAATTTCACTTACAAAGAGTAATATGAAAAAACATAAAAAGCACAACTTATGTGCAGTAGTAGAAATTTATTGCTTCATTCGGCCTGATGCACGTAGGCTAAACTTAAATTATGGCTGAAAAACATGTAGTTAGGCTAATTTACATGGTTTGAATGTAGCCTAACTAAAGATATCAGTAACTTAGTTACAGCTAAGTTAATTTAGACTGATAGGCAGGCCTTGCTTAGATTGACCTAACTTTTAAGTTAAGTCAGGAATGAAGGGCCTATGCTTTGTTACCTTAACATAAGCCTAAGAAAGATTTTTCTGAAAATTACACTTGTTATGGTTTGATGAATTATCCATTAAAAATGTAAGTCAGTTGGTAAATCACGTTGTCATTTAAAAGTGTAGTAAAATTGAGTAAGCTTAGGAGTGAGTAAGAGAAAATGTATGAAGTAATGCTTATCTTGTACAAAAATAATATGCATAAGGAGGCCCCACATTATTCACAGTCTTGAGGCCCCAAGGTGTCTTAATCCACCACTGTTTATAAGTATTATTCTGTATTAGGTTTGTAATTCAGATGTGGTAATTTTTCTTTTCAGCAACCTTTGATGGTCTTTTATACAATGGAGATACTACACCTAAAGCAAAATGGAGCAAGTGCTGTACTATGACCTAGTGTTTCATGGTAATAAGAACAGGCACAAAAATGATGTTTTTTTCTTGCTGTGTGATTTTTGTTTCTGGAAAAGTTCACCAGTGAGTTAGGTGTGTCAGATATTTCAGTCACAATTCATTAGAGCACATTTTTTATTACTGAATCGGAATTAAAAAAACGTGGTTCAGAAACTGTGAGCTTCGTGAGGTTTCAGGTAGATACTTTGTCATAATATGTAGTTGTTACTATGTGAATTAAACCAGTGAAGATTGGGTCAAAAAATTTACCTTTATAAAGCTTATCAAGAAAGTGAATCTTCTTGTTTTTAAATCGTATGGAACTTAACAGAAGTAGGACAAAATAAGAAACATTAAAGACAACTTATCTGGCACTACCTTCTACATGTAAAAACATTTGTTTCTCTTTTGTTCTTTTGCAGAGGGTGTAAATAAATAATACTTCTGTTAACATTTGGTTTAAAGTAATACTTATTATTTATGGATAAACTGCTTAGGAGTAGTTTATTTAAAAGATGGAGTTATATTACACCAACTTTATTTTTTCTGTTTGAAGGCAAAATGGAATGTTTGGCAAACTGTTTAATTACTAGCCTATTCTTAAGCAAATTGCCTGTTAAAGATAACACTATTCTTGTTCTAGAAGTGTATTATAAATTCCTTGAAATGTTATTTATGGTTATCAAAACGAACTGTCATTTAGGAAATGCTCTATTATTTAGTTATTTTGATTTTGAGCTTCTGAGAATTTTGTTCTCAATGCTTAGTAAATAAAATTTGAATATAAGAAAATAACAGTTTTGTTATCACTTTTTCAAAATACATGAACCTACTTAACACACATAAAATCAAAATTATCAATATGTATGAATAATTGTTAAAGAATTAAGCAAGAAATGTTGAGAAATATTTGCGTGTTAATAACAAAGAATGGAACAGAAAAAATTACTTTGTTTTACTTAAATTAAATAAATAAAAATATTTATTACTTTGCAATTTAAGATATTTTTTGTTCTAAATGTTAAAAAGTATTTTTTAGCCACAAGTCTTTAGTACCCACAAAACATTTTAGTTTTTTATCAGGTGAACTTTTTCTTTACTGTTTTTAAAACGTATACATATTTAAAGTTATTTAAAATTAGGTGAGTGATAATTTTTGTTTGGTGTAGTATGCTTATAAGTATCTAGTTTCACTTTAAATTTGATGAGTTACTTCATAATTAAGTTCCAAGAAATTTACTTCTTGTGTTTATCGAGCATAATATCTGTTATTCTGACATAAAAAGTATAATATATACAATATTTTTGTAGGGTATACCTACTCTAAAATATTTTAACATAGGTAAAGTAGGTTTAACTATACAAGGAGTAATGAATAGGTTTTATGTTTGGAGATAGAAAAATATTAGCTTTTGTGCAAAAAAATGACTGGTTTTCAAGACACTTTAAATATAAATTTTTTTTATGTAAAACTAAATTATCTAAAGCTTTTTTTACACTTGAAACTGAAGACGTTTGAGATAAAAGTTGTTTTATAACAGTTGTAATAAAAAAGTAACTAGAAGGATACTACTGTCTGTTATCTGATTCTGAATGAATAAACCATGTTAAAATAGGTGAAGACTTTGCTGACATCCAGACTTTATTAACTTTTTTCATTTTTTGATTTACCTTACCCCAAGGTTAAGTGTGGTGAGATTTCATTAAAGATAGCAGTAAGAAAAAGAACAAATAAGATGTACCTTTTTTTTTTGCCAAATGAAAATTTCAAAAAATGGTCAAAAGCTTTGAAAGCTGGCTTTTCTGTCTCCAAACATGTAACCATACATTCATTAAAAGTTTGCTTTTTGTCACCTGTTTACTTGTTAAAAGAAAATAGTCTTCTCTAAAATTCAAAGAATAATAATAACAAAAAAAAAACTTTCACAAGTCTTTCAAACTGTATATTCCATACAAACATATATATATAAATAAATATATATATATATATCACTTGTGTGTAAGTAATCTGTCTAAAGTATATCAATGTTGAAATGTCAAAATATTTCTTATAATCACAGGTGTTTGGATGCTTTTCTGTATTGGATGCATTGTTTGAATTATTAAATAATTTTGGTTGTTGTTGATCACAAATTATTTTCATATCCTTTTATTATATTACATACAAAATACAAAAGCCAAATGTAGACACTTTATCATCAGAGTGGGGTAATTACCTGTAACATGATCTTTGCTTCACTTGCACTGTTCCTTACAACACTTTGTAACAGTAACAACTTCACAAGTTTGTACTCCAGCTTGTTTACTGATTTTTTAAAATGATATCACTCTACATTCAAAACCAGTTGAAAACAAAAATATGATTGATTCACAGTAAAAGTTAAATCAGTTTTTTTTTAGGGCTTGTTAACGTAAATGGTATAAGGGTAAAACCGTGGACTTGTTAAAAAGAATTAGTTAATCAAATGATATTATATACTAATCTACTTCATGTTGCAAACCAACAGTTGACTAAAGCATCTTTAGACTAATTAAAAAATAGTGTTTTGATAGTTATAAAGTTTCATCGTAATCTGTTTTATAATAATATTTTTTTATGCTTTACAAACAAACACAGTCTAGTCTTGACTTACCATAAAAAATCTATGTTTATATAGTTACTTGAAGAATAAATAGCATGAAATCTACAAACTTACTCTAGGAAGAAGAAATTAGTAGCAATAATGAAATAATGTTTCTTACTCTTCAAGCATTTATATAAATAATTATTTTGTGATGAATAAAGGACAATTCAGGTATGTTACATACACACATATAGACTGCTGTTCCTATTATAAAAAGTCTGTTTTTTTATTTAATTTAGTGTTACTGATGAGGAGTGGAATTTTTCAAAAGTAGTTTAACTCACTAACTTAGCAAAACCAAGAATAGGTTTTGCTTTGGCTTTTGTTTTCCCCAAAGAAATTCACAGTTTTGATTATTAGAGACAAATTAACAAGTACAGTCCACTGTAACATTAAATTAATGTTACACCACAATATATACCAACTATTTTCTTTTTAAACCAGTATTTATTAGGGATAACGTGCTTAAAATTTAATGCAATACTAGTAAACGTGGGTCACCATTAGGTCAGACAAGTTTGTTTGTTCAATTTCACACAAGACTACTTGAGAGTTATCTGTGCTAGCCATCCCTAATCCTGAAGTGATAGAATAGGGAAGGCAGCTTGTTTACACTACCAACTCTTGGGTTACTCTTTACCAATGAATAGTAAGATTGACTCTTACATTATAATGCCCCCACAGATGAAAGAGTGAACATGTTTGGTTACGGGATTTAAACTTGTGACTCATAGATTATGAGTTGTTTGACTAACTGCCTTCGTTGTGTAGCTTTGCGTAAAACGTCTAAAACAAACACATGAATTTTTATTTACTTGTTTTTGTACTGCAGATGAACAGGAAATATACTATTTTTTTTAAGCTTGTAATTTCCCTAGTGTTAAAAACTTCTAAAACAAACAGATGAATTTTTATTTACTTGTTTTTGTACTGCAGATGAACAGGAAATATACTATTTTTTTTAAGCATGTAATTTCCCTAGTGTTAAACTTTAACTTAGTCAAAGACATTTAATTTTGTACAATGTAAGGTTCTAACTAAATTGATTAAAACATTAAATACTTCAGTGGGAAGGTTAAACGTTCTACTGTTCAAAACAGTAAACTTACAATATAAATGAATAGTCAGCTTGAGCTATTGACCAGAGTTAATATGCTTAAGGGCCAGGCTTTCTTAAATGTCCAATTTCATGTTGCCAGTGTTCTGGGGCAAATTTCTCTGAGTGTGTAGCTTACACAAACAAATAATAGTTTCTAAATGATAGACGATGGACAGAGCTTTCCAAACATATATAATATGTTGAGTTTGTGTTAAGTTTTTCTAGCAAACCAAGGAAATAAACAATGGTGGGGTGTTAAAAGTAGCATGTTACCAGCAGAAAAATGTAATTTCATAACACAAACACAAAAACTAAGTATGACTCAAGCCTTTATTGTGATTAATTAGTAAATATTTATGTTTTGAAAATTTGTTACTAGCTGATTGTCCTATTACTTTTTCACATATAAAAATATCCAAAATAACATGTCACCATAATCATGCGTTCTCCTTTACAGTTGTTTATTTTCAAGACAATAATTCAAATGTTTGAGAAAATAAAAAGATCAGAGTCTAAAATCAATCCCAGAAGTATACAATTGGATTTAATCATACCCCAAACACAAGGTATCAAGAGATATTTTGGGTATGTCATTTGGAGCTTGTAATAAAATTAGTTTTTTAAGCATGTGATCTTCTTTATGCATATATCTAGTGTTGATACTCAAATTATGCCATTTTGTTATATTGTTATACACAACAGCCAAGACATTTGTTGTTATCAATAACTGAAAGGGTAAAAGTAAATTGCATTCTTCAATAAAAGTCACTGAATATGAAATTATGTGGACTCCTTTACTTCAGAGGGGAATATATAGAGTGCATAATGCTTTTTGCACCATATTTAGTTTCCACCATGTGCAGATGATTAGGATAGGATGAATGTGAAATCTATTAGTCACAACTCAACTCATTTTTCTGCAAGAAAAATCCTTGAAAGTGGAATTTCATAACAGGTGTGTATCTCTTTTAACTGTATAACTAACATTCAGATGGTGTGAGTGGTTGTAGTTTTAGGTTTAAATGACTGATAAATTACAAAGCTAAATCTGTGAGCAATAATTATGGGTCTATTTATAAAAACAGATTAAAGGAGTTCACAGAATGGGTAAAGGAGATCATCATTTTAATTCAACTCCTTATATATGCCTTGCACTTCTTAGTATAATGCAATATTATAATAAAAGCTTACGTTTATGATCTGTGGAAGTAGTCTAATACAAAGTAACAAATCTTATTAGCCTGCTATAGCTGGATTTACTGTAGAAATGTAAAAGAAGTCACATTAATGTCTACTCCTATCTTTGCTAATATACAGAGGTGGTATGCATTCAGTGATAGGCTTCATATTTGTATTTTTAGAATGAATGGTAAACAAAGTTGGCAACTGAAATATTATCACAGAAAAAAGGTAACAGAAGGGAAAACCTTCTTACAATTTGTTTGCTTTTTGCCTATATATTCTAGGTACAATGTAATCTGATAATGAATAACACATGTGAAAAACACTTGTCATCTTCACCAAGGTGGAAAAATATGACAGAATGTAGCCCGAGTGCTAGATTTTTGGCACAAGGATTTTCAATAGTTATATTTTCAAGAACTGTATAAATCATACTTGTAAGAGAATACTTTTTTTTTCAACATTTTCCATGAAAAATGGACACTTAAGGAAGCCTGGCCCTTAAAATTTAATATGGTACTAGTAAATGTTGGTCATTATTAGGTCAGACAAGTTTGTTTGCTGAATTTCACACAAGGTTATTTGAGAGGTTAGACATTCTGTAGAAGATGTTTCTTCGGTTGTTACACATACACACATTAAACTCTTAAGTGACCTTCATTGTAAATATGGCAACTCAAGTTAGCTTTTTCATAACTGGTATCCAGATATGACAGTTTATTAATTAACCTCAGCATGAAAAAGTTGATCAAAAAAAGTAATGTCACATTAACAATAAAGACCATTTACCAAACACAAAGGTACTTAAAATATGCAATGAAATAACTTTATTAAAAACTTATACTTTTAATTAAGTATTACAACAAAACTGGATTTGTCTCAAAAGCAAGTACAAAGGTTATGTCAACTGTGGAGGTATCTCTTTCAGGAACAGTGCAATAAATTTATATCAATTGTAATCTTAAGTATAAGCAGTACAACAGTTTTATTGGCAGTTGAAGAAAATAGTGTGATTAATTTTCTTTTCACTGTAACAATATTTGATTTGATTATCTTTGTATTATCTGATTATAAAATGTTTCCAAACTCACTCAGCATTAGAGGAGTAATTTAAAGATTTTCATTCAGTACTCATGTTATACTTATCAGTAGATAATTTGTCATTTTAAAGAACTACTTATTAATTTCAAATTTATTATTTCCTCAGCCCAGACTCAAAACCCAAGACCTCGTGCACACCAAGTAACTAAGCTAAAGGGTTAACCCACTAGAACTTGGTAGTTAAGGTATTTTTTAAAAACTCAAACTACCGCATTCTTCCCTACTATAAACAAGGCCCAACCTTGGGCCTATTTTGAAGGTTGTGGGACAGCTAGTAGTTGAGCTTCAGTTTCCTGTGGTAATTTTTGTTCATTTTCGCCAAGATGTATTTAAACTGTGGATTTCTCGCACTGCAGGTGAGTGCTCTACCAACCGAACTAAAAGGTTAAGCCCCTGTAACATCCTCATAAGACACTTTTCAACAACTTAAATTATCACAATATTACTATCATAAGCTAGTACCAAGACATCCCACACAGTATTGGGTATTATTATTTTTCCTCAAAACAATTCAGTTTAACAAAGAAAGAGTAACTTGGTGTTACTGAAAATAATTTATATATGTATGCTACTTAATATAATAAGAAACATTACAGTTAACATGTTCTTCAACAACTATATATTAAAATATTATCCACTACATTAGTTACTGTGTTGCACCATAAAAACAAAAGACAACAGAGTAAAGTTTATTTTCTTTTTCACTAACCTTCAGTTATTAGGAGTAAATAACTCTTTATAAGAACAGTGTTCCACAACCCGTGCAGCCTTTGAAACCACTTCCATTATTGATTGTTCTCAATAATTATTAAACTTCTGGGAGGGACAAAAAAAATCACTTTTAGACCACACATTTTGGTAATTTGGACTTAGCTTACAAGACCACGTTTAATCAGACTATATGCATTCATTGGATCTGCACCAGGGGACTTCATGGGTATGTAGCCGAATGTGACTGCTGTGATACCAGTTTCTTCTGTCATCTTCTTTGTAAAAAAAACAGCCAGTGATTTTGAAGTTCACCAATTTCAAATTATCGTTTATAATCTTTTTAACAGTAACATCTTTCAAGACAAGCTGTCCTCTCTACTAGAATCATCACCAGGCAAAGTAACTTTATTTCAACTAAGTAAATATTCACAGGGAAATAAAGTTATAAAATTTATAAGTACCTATAAATTTGTATGCCTTTCTTGTGCAGAGGAATAGTGGTTTTTTCTACTAGATGGCTCTCGGCTCATTAAGCACTGCACAACATGTCTTTAGGAAGATGTAACAGTCTTATCACCAATAAAAACTTTATGATAGTCAGTGAAAGGAGGAGAAGGAGCAATGACAAATTCAACAGAATTAGGTAACTGCAAATTTGTGTTAGGAGTTCTACAAAATATGACCAGCTTTACTGTAACTGCTTTTAGGATCAGAGGGCCCTCTTTCATAACCATAATCTTTACAATGTGGATAAGTATCTCTGGATTAGTTTGATGTGTGGATTTTCAGCATGTTACTACCTTAAATGCTCTACTGCAAGTTTTTTGGTTTCATGGAAAATATTTAAGGTTCCTTTCATCAAAATGTTGTTTCCTTTGGCTTTTCATCATTTAACAATCTTGCTCTAGAAATATCTTCCCTCATAAGGACTATGACAACTCCATTCTGCCAAAAGCATCCTATGGTGCATCACACTGGTGAATGGTTGGAAAGTCACCATGGACCCAATTTAAAGGAGTTAAACTGTTACCTGTAGTACCATGGCTTGCATCTATATTAGCATTCACAAGATATTCTTATAAAAATGATTAACTTTCTGTGCTATGTCAAGAGTAAAACATTCAAATAATTTACAATGTGTACAGTACATGACCTGTTTTTTTTCTAAATAGGTGAAAAAACAGTATAAGAACTTTAAACCTCATGACAACTGGAGCGTTGATTAACTGTAGAATCAAGTTTTTAAGCAATTTGATACACTTGAAAATATGTAATTAAATTGAACCATAATATAAGCAGATAAGCACTTTGATGACATATTACAATAAAGAACATTTATAATTCACAGTTTTATACATATTACTTTTTGTAGAAGACAAACACCAACAATCTACTGCATATTTTCTAAAGAAGTGTTTTGTATTTGAAAAAGCAGGAGAGTGAAAAGTTGCACTCTTGAGTAGGGTTACCAGATGTCCCAGGAAAACTGGGATCACTCCTGATTAGAAATGGTAAATGTATTAAGTTGTCCCAGTTTCTCTCTCTATGCCTCAAAGCAAGTTTGATATGTATGGTTTGTATTATAAAATGCTCCTTTAAAATCTACTTGGTGAATCATCTGACAAAGACAGATCACATGATACAGAGTTCCTCCCTCTCTGTTACATTTTCCTAATCTAATCTGTCATTGGGCAGCTGGAAGAACTGAGAGTTGAACATTTTCCCAGCCATGTAAAAGAAAACAAAGAAGAAACGTTTTTCATTTTAAGAAAATGAAGATAACTTAGGCATGTATTTTATTATCATAATTTTTAACTAGATAAGCTTTTAAACAAATTTTGTTTGTCTATGGTTTTTTATGGTAAATAGCGTGTTAAATAGTGTGGTAAATAGTGTATTAATATAATTTAAACTGTTTCAGAGCTATTACAGTGTTATTCCATATGGAAAAAAAGTCCCCGTTTTTCACTATGAAAATCTGGTAGCCCTAATCCTGCTATATTTCCAGGAGTGTGATTGTACTTCTTAAAACTTAACTCTTAGTCTTGACATTTGTCATTAAACCAAGTATTTAATTTCAATACTTTAATTATATGAAAGATTATGTACCAGATCTTCTTTTAGCAATGTAACTGTTATTTGAAGTTGTAATTTTAACAATGATTATATAGTTTCAAGTTCTGGTACTTTAGACCTCCATAAAAAAAATGCAATCAAAAATTAAAACATCATATTGCATCATAAATATTCTTTAGGCCTGTAATTTAGTTTGTTTTCAACACAGGCACATTGAGAGGTAGTACTAACTTTTATACCATCCAATCCCTTTAACAGCTAGTAATACTATCGAGGAAAATACATGTCACTGAAAGAACAGATGTAGGAAAACACATATTCAGTTATTATTTTAGCTTTTTTTCAAGATAACAAATAAACTGCCATATTTTGTATAATCAATACTAGGCACATTGAGAGGTAGTACTAACTTTTATACCATCCAATCCCTTCAACAGCTAGTAATACTATCGAGGAAAATACATGTCACTGAAAGAACAGATGTAGGAAAACACATATTCAGTTATTATTTTAGCTTTTTTTCAATATAACAAATAAACTGCCATATTTTGTATGAGGCACCTAGTTCTGAATTAGATATTTGTGTTTTCAAGTAAATTAACTACTTAACAGCTCATTAAACAATTATTTCAGTGATACATGGGGGAATGAAGGCACTTAAGAAGAAATGCACCACACTGGGTAAAAGTTGCATGCATGGAGGTGTGTGTGTGTGAGATCATATACCTTAAAAAAAAAGCACTACTAAAGTAAAGATCAAATACTTCTAAGTTTTGTTTTCAAAGTATTTCCATGAAAAATAGGTACTGTAAAACAAACTGTTTCTGTAAAATTGTGACACAGAATAATCAACTATCACTGCAAGACTTTAAAGCTACAATTCCAAAGTTGTGTATAGTGGACCATTATGAAGAAAATCGTGATTCTAAGTTTACATTTAATGTGGGAGAAAAAGAAAAACATATAAAGGATTTGGTTCAAAATATCTTCTATAATAATCCAAAAGAATATTTGTCACTACTTGAATACATGACCTGAAATGGACAAGGACAAATGTGAATGAAATGACCCTTGAATGATGCAAACTCATAACATTTTCTCAGTTTAAGAAGTGTGATCCAGTGCTGAATGTAGACGCGAAGCAGTCTCTTAAGGGATGGCAACATTCATGAGGCTTCCACTCTAAAAGGACTACCAGGGATGTGTTCATCACCCCACTTCACTATCAAGATGTGATCTCCTTTATCTTTCAAGACGTAATTCACCTGATACAGATTGTAGCCCAAGTGCTTGACAAATATCTCTTCAGATGGGCCTTTTGGACCATACATGGATACATACAAGAGGTTGTTACCTACAACACAAAAAGTAATTTCTTTCATCAGTTTATTTTTGCATACTGAGGTAGTTATGTTTATTTCATGAAACTTCATAAGATTACCTAAAAGAGACTAATAACTAAAGTCTTCAACAAAATTACAATGGGAAAGAACGATCTCATCACAAAAATTGCTTAACTTAATGTCTGACATGAAAATTGGAATATATGTGTGTTTTCTTAAGCAGATGTACATACTTTAACATCATTGTTGAAAAATTAAACCTATAAATTATGCACTTTCATTTAAGAATAAGCATTCAACTAAAAAGGTTAAATAAACAAAGACAACACAGCATATATATATCTATGTAACTCATCATAAGCTTCAAAATATACATAGGCTTTTTAATAATGATTTTCTTTTTTTATTATAACTGAAATCTTACAAGGTAAAATAATATTTTCTCTCAAATTTAGCCTTACACTTAATGATTCCAATGGCTTTTCAACATATTTTTCTAAACTATTTATACAACAAACTGACTTTGTTGGTTATAGGGTATCTTATAACATAGGATTCAAATAACAAAATTAAAAAAACACATCAACGCTGCAATTAATTCCACTCTGAGAAATCGCACTACGTATTCATTTTTACATAGAAAATGAGTGATTTTGCTATTTTGTTTTCAGAATATTAAAACTAACAGTAAGATTTTGTTAAGTATGTTGAAAGGAAAGAATATATCAAAATTGGAATTGGGTTTTTAAAGGCTACTGATGGTAAGGTTTTTGTTTAAGAATATGGGATGGCTGAATTTTTATATGTTTTTTTTCTTTTTACAAGAGAAGATACTAGTAATATTTCTGTCCATAAGTACTCATGTGAAATATTGGAATTAACTTGAATTTTGTATATATTAATCCCTTGGTACATAGATAGATTGAGAGATTAAAAGTGGATAAAGCACCAAGACCAGACAAGATTTTCCCATGGGTTTTAACATAGGTCAGTTTAGAAATATGCTAGCCTTTTGCTTTGGTTTTTGCTAAGTCAGTAGACAATGGGCAGGTGCCTGAAGACAGAAGAGTTGCTAATGTTACTCCTATTTTTAGATGGGGGCAGTAAAAGTTGTTTTGGAAATTATATGCCATTTAGTCAAATTTCTGTATTGGAAAAACTAAAGAAATTGACAAAAAGGCTTTGCTAAATAATTTAGTGAAAATATAATACTTTAAAAGAAAGTCAACATGGATTCACTAAGATAAATCTTACATAATCTGTTAATGTTTTGGAGGATGTTACTTGTTATTTGGATGATCAAAATGATCTGGAATTGGTATACTTAGATTTTCAAAACGATTTTGATGAGATTACACACAAATGATTAGTTAATAAAACCACACTAGTAGGTTGAAGAAAGGAACAGTTAAATGGATTGTCAGGTGGTTGGATGAGTGAAAGCAAAGAAAGGTTGTTATTAATGGAGTACAGTCAGACTGGACCTTTATTACTAATGTAGTACTTCGGGGATCAAAGCTTGAGCTTTGCTTTTTCTTATTTACATTAAAGATATTAATAGGAGCATAATTAGTAAGTTAATACAGTTTGCTGATTGCATTAACCTCTTGGATATTTCTAGCTGTATTAAGAATGGTGAGGTACAAGAGAATGACTCGAATGAATTGGTCAATTAGAGAAATATATGGCAAATAATCTTTGATCATAGTAAGTGTATGGTAATTCATTTAGGTTATCATAATTTGGATCAAATGTCTAATACAGATGAGAACCCATTCAATAGCATGACTCTTTAGAAGAAAAGAACCTTGGCATAGTGGTGGATAAGTCACTTGAACCATTAAGACAGTGCTCTGTTGCTAGTAATGAAGCTGATAAACATTTAGGGTTTACTTATAAACAAACTGATTACAAGTCCAAATAGGCAATTATCCCTCTATAAAGATCAACAGTTAGTGTTCATCTGTAATAATGTGTACAGTTTTGGTCTTATCTGAGAAAGGATGCTGACTTACTGGAAAGAGTTCAGAGAAGAGCTACTAGAATGATTCCAGGGATGAAAGGATTAACTTAAGAGAAACTAAAGTAACAGTTTATTGGAGGTATTGATATGATAAAAGCCTTTGCTTTCTGTGTGCTATATTCTGAAGATAATAGGGGAATAGGAGACAAGTTTAAGATTTAGAAAAGACAGACTATGCTTTAGTTAACATTTGTTTTATTTGTCTAACAGGACAACATATCTTATGAACTGAGTTGTTATCAGCAGTAGGTGGAGATAAGCATTACAATAGTTTGAGAGTCAAATAAATTATTTCCTAAAAACATGAAAGTGGGTGTAAGTTTTCTTTTTCTCAAGGGCAGGTGCACATGGACAGCCTTGAAGGACCAAACGGTCTCATTGTTGTCAATATGTTATGTAACACGCAAAAGCACAAAATTACTAAATATGATACAATATATAAACTCCACACGTAGTGGATGTATATAAGCAGATTGGTAATTTAAGAGTTAAGAACAACATACCAGCATCTCCACAATTAACACTGAATGTATTCTGCTTGTGAAAATAAGCTTTCTTCAATCCCATTCCTTTACTTGTGACTTTACTGGCATTAGAATGAAAACGTGGGAGACCATCAACTTTTTGACTTTCTTGCTTTATTGCAGTTTCAACTATAATTGAAGATGTTTCATGTTCACCACAGTCTGCTACAGGTGGACCTATGATACACAAAAATAAAAAAATGTGCTTTAATAATAGCATTTATATGTACAACACTGGGTAGAAACCCTATAGTTAGTGTTTATAGATTTGAGACTTTAAACTTGTGTCAAATTACACTAATACATATCTTTAAACAGTCTAAATGAATTTTTAACAAGAGTTATTTTTCTTAAGAAAACCTTTGTTCTTTTGTTTGTTTTGAATTTTGTGCAAAGCTATATGAGGGCTATCCATGCTAGCCGTCCCTAATTTAACAGTGAAAGATTAGACGGAAGGCAGATAGTCATCATCACCCACTGCCAATTCTTGGGCTACTCTTTTACCAATGAATAGTGGGATTGACCATCACATTATGATGTTCCTATGGCTGAAAGGGTGAGCATGTTTGGTGAGACGGGGATACGAATCTGCAGATTGCAAGTTGAAGGCCCTAACCACCTGGCTATGCCAGACCTCCTTTGTTCTTTAAGTATATATATATACATAGGTCAATTTACAAACGAACAACAGACATTACATTTGGACATTTATGTCACTTGGCTTCTAAAAATAAAGTTAAATAATTTTATACTAAATTCAAAAATAAACATTTTGCAATATTTCATACTTTACATTTCAGACATTATAAATTAAACTCTACATTACAAAACTTATGTCACAAGTTTTTTACTGGCTTCTAAGAATAAAGTTAAATTATTTATACTAGTACATTAGCTTGTTCAGTGTTGTGAAAAAGTGACTTTCTTCCAAACAATAGTGGGTTAACTCTAGCTGACTTAGTAGAGCATTTGGCAAGTCTTGATTGAATTCAAGTCTGAGGTGAGGAAATATATATATCATGAAAAAAATAAATTACCACAGTGGTGCTCAATGTGGGGAAATATATTTAATGTAAAAATAAACTACAATACTAGGTACAAAGAATCAACATTTTGCAATATTCCAATATTTATGTTGTATAAATTTAAAATCAACACAATAAAATTTCACTAATATTACCAAAACTCTTCCATTTTTACCACTTTTTAAAATGTGTCTATCTCTCTTAAAAATGTACAAAAACAGTGGATAATTAATAAATTAAGTGTACTTGATTAGGTATGTTAAAACATATTATAGTTTATAATAGCATAAAGATTACAAAGAAGTTTCAAATATAGTAGTAGTTCTGACTTTCTCTAGAAATAAAATGACTATCATAGTACATGAATGTTTCATACTGCTCTCTATATCTGTGAATATGCATTACTTCTCTCTTAGGATACATCATAAAACATTCAATCCATATAGATATAATCTGATAATGAAAAATTATTAAGTTCACATGCTTGTTAGATAATTTCCCGTAAAAATTCTTTCCGAGAAACTTCAGCGATACAAGTCCTTTCTTAATTAAAACTAGTTTATTATTTCTCGATACAACTTTATAATACACAGAATTTCCACAGTCACTTTAACTTAAACACACGCTATAATTCACAACTATTCACACACTTTACTTACAGTCACTACCGCTCACTTGACTCAATTATCTGTCTCTCTGCTATTATATGTCCACTTTATTTGCTGGACTTATATACTAAAATAGAGGCTGCCTAGAAAAGACTAGAGTTACCAGGAACAGTCATGATCGTTCTAGAAACTCCAGCGCTCATGCTTCCAGCATCACGACTTCCACTGTCATAACAGTATATATAGATTTTCTGAATTACAAAAACCAAATATTCATTCATATGCTGACTCTCAGAATCCATTTAACGTATTCCACAATGTTTACACACTTGTACTGCCTTTATATAATTCAACAAACAATGTTTAGTCCTCTCTGGGTCAAATCCCTTCCACTGTTTGAGTACTGGTGGAATTTGTTTTAAATGTGGCATCTAAAATGTGTGAGGAAACAACTCAGATTTCCTTCATCATTAAATCCAAAGGAACAAATAGCCATATATTGTAAAATTAGAAGCTCAGATAAACCTTTTAAGCAACAACAAAATCTTTCTTGGTTTCTTAAACAATATTTGCCATTCATTCCTCTCCTCCTCCCCATTGACCACCCATCTTTAACAAAGTCCTGAGGACTGTTATTAAAGATAAACTAAGTTAATCTACATGCATTAATTGAAAATTTCAGAAAAAACTCTCTAATTTGGTAAGTTAGCCAACAGTGTATTACCACAAAAAACTTCTGTTTTAAAACATGATCTTAGTTCAGTTAAATAGTGAGGTTATGGGACTTGAATGATTTATTACAGATCACTATAACAGACAAAGTATGATAAAATTACAGAATTAAAGCTAGTTTGCTTACTGTTTGTGTGTGAAATACCACCAAATCTTGACAAAATGTGTAAGAGGTACAATGTGTCAGGCCTAGTGTTTTCTTTGTACTTGTACCTTGGATTAATCAACAACAACAAAAAAAACATGCATTATTCAAAGAAAAATGTATGTTGTATTTCATTATCAAATAAGTGAATGTATACTGATGTACAAATGAAACGAACATCACATTTGGCACAGTGGTGGAGAAAGACTCCATGCTCTAAAAACATTAATTATTTAATATATTTTGAGCTTTCTCTATAAAATCTCATAAGTCATACAAATAAGTAAGTTTTGTAAACATCTTATATGTTTAATTAATTCAATTAAAGCTTGCAATTTATATGCTTAGCACAAAATTAATTTTATCTTGATCAGTTTCTCCCTAAATGTTTCTACATGTATAGTGTTTTCCTGTTTGAAACGTTTACACTTCTAATTTCCTTGTTAACCCCTAAAACTTACATAAATTATTATCTTTCTAAATGCATTACATTCCAAAAGTATAAACTTTTTAAGGGTAAAACCAACAAAACAAGCATGCTAATTATTCAACTAAAAAAAAATCATCTTTGCATGCAAAAAATATATAACATACCAGTACATCGAACTCTGAAAGGGCTTCCCACTATGTGGTACCCATTATACTTGACAATAATGAAGTAGTCACCAGGTGCCAGTGGTGTGTATCGAACCTTATAACCCTCTTCCACCTCAACACAATCCATAGATACTTTAGATGGACCATCAATAGTTACAGCCAAATTTCCCACTCCAGCTTTACATGTGTTAACAGTAAAGTCTGTTTTGGTTCCTGTAAAAAATGTGCAGGTTATACACAAAATACAAACACATCTAATGAGAAAAGGGATCAGTTACCAGTGATAAACTTTTATTTACCTCAACATTTCACCTTACAGGTTTTTTAAGAGGTTAACTCTCTACTGGTCAAAAATGTACTGATTATTTTTAATAATTTATATTAAATGATTAATTTTTGGTTTAGAATACCCCTTGAAAAACAGTGCATATATATTAATACTTGAAAGCTTAAAGATGCAGGTATCAACCTAATGCAAATATCAGACAGTTTAAGGTCTCATAAACTCTATCCATTTACTAGTATCTAATGCTTATTATCCCTCTAAGTGTCAATGTAAACAGCAGTAATAACAATTTAAGGGCCTCATCAGTTCTATCCATTTACTATCAGTGTAAACATCAGTAGTAACAGTTTAAGGACCTCATCAGCTCTATCCATTTACCAGTATCTGATGCTTATCCCTCTAACAGTCAGTGTAAACAACAGCAGTAACAGTTTAAGGACCTCATCAGCTCTATCCATTTACCAGTATCTGATGCTTATCCCCCTAACAGTCAGTGTAAACAACAGTAGTAACAATTTAAAGACCTCATCAGCTCTATCCATTTACTAGTACCTGATGCTTATCCCTCTAACGGTCAGTGTAAACAACAGTAGTAACAGTTTAAAGCCCTCATCAGCTCTATCTATTTATCAGTACCTGATGCTTATCCCTCTAATGGTCAGTGTAAACAACAGTAGTAACAGTTTAAGGACCTCATCAGCTCTATCCATTTACCAGTACCTGATGCTTATCCCTCTAACAGTCAGTGTAAACAACAGCAGTAACAATTTAAAGACCTCATCAGCTCTATTCATTTACTAGTACCTGATGCTTATCCCTCTAACAGTCAGTGTAAACAACAGCAGTAACAGTTTAAGGACCTCATCAGCTCTATTCATTTACCAGTACCTGATGCTTATCCCTCTAACAGTCAGTGTAAACAACAGTAGTAACAGTTTAAAGACCTCATCAGCTCTATCAATTTACTAGTACCTGATGCTTATCCCTCTAACAGTCAGTGTAAACAACAGCAGTAACAGTTTAAGGACCTCATCAGCTCTATTCATTTACTAGTACCTGATGCTTATCCCTCTAACGGTCAGTGTAAACAACAGCAGTAACAGTTTAAGGACCTCATCAGCTCTATTCATTTACCAGTACCTGATGCTTATCCCTTTAATGGTCCGTGTAAACAACAGTAGTAACAGTTTAAAGACCTCATCAGCTCTATCAATTTACTAGTACCTGATGCTTATTCTTCTAACAATCAGATTAAATGGAAGTAGTAAAGGAGCATCTGTGATAATCTCCCGTTATGTATAAAATGAACAATATGAAAACCTTTACTGTAGGTCTTCAACTTTTTTTTTACATTTTAAATACGTTTCAAACTGAGTAATATGTTTATAAAATGTATTTGTTTCATACATTCAACCACTTTTTATTTGAAGTTCCAAATTCATAACAATTAATATTTATTTACATACACTTCATAAAAAAATATTCTTCTCAATCATTTTATATCAGCTAAGCATCTAATGTGAACTAATATCTAAAAATTCTAGAAAAGAAGAAACTTGACCAAGGGCAGCATAAAAAAAAGGCTTGCTGGTGCTGAATCTACCCCAAAATGTGCTTTAGCCAACCCTGTAACCCCAGTACCCAACAAGTAATGTTTATTTTTAAAGTTGGTTCACTTCCTAGATACTAAGTATTTATGCAAAAAAATGTAGAGTGCAGCCCTCAACGTTTTGGGTATCAACCTCAGTGCTCCTTCACTGGGATGAGACTCCCTTGAAGTTGACATAGTAAAACAGACAGAAAAAGGCTTACATATTTTGCAGTTCAACAACTGCTTACCATAAAAAAAATGACTCAAACTCACCTGTTTTACATTCCTTCAATCCATTACCATAAGAAATCACAGAAGCTGGATCATCGTTATCTTTACCGATCCGAACAGAGAATGGGCTGTCTGGTATGTGAGCATCATTGTGATAGATATGAACTTGGTGGATTCCATTCTCTTTGGGGATGAATCGGAGGGCCCATTGCTCTATGTGAAAAAACAAACAAACATCTATTCAGCTTCCTTCTGGTTGTATATGTGTATGTATATAAATACATACACACATATATATATATATGTATAGATACTTATAAAAGGTATTCTCATTGTGATCAAAAATCAATGTGTTTATTACTTTCAATTATTTTATAAATTCAATCATAAAAATTACACAACACATATGTTTATTTTAAGAGCATTTCCTTACCTTGGTTGACATTCTTAAAAAAAATCTTTCAGGCAACAGGCCAAAAATCAAAGAGCAAAAGACAAACAAATGAAATTATGTTAAAAACTACAATAGGGGAAGGATAAAATGCACCTCAGTAACAGAAGTATCTGTGGAAGTGGAATCCACACAGCAGTAGAGATACACCATCCACCAGTTCATCAGATTAAAACTCTATTTAGGAGCCTCACATGTGGAATAAAATTAGAACTAAAACTTACCCCCCAAAAAAATATTAGGAGCAGATTTAGAAATGGATGCTTAGGCTCACAATGTCACACATTTAAAACTACTATTCACTGTCTGAAACACATTGTGGGAAGAAAGTTAATTCTAATGAAGCACAAAAACAATGACAGCAGATTAAAAAATAATAAAATAAAACAGGTCTTTACAAATAGGTCTCTGGGGTTGATAAGTATAAACTTATTTTCTAAGATAAGCATTTCAACCCACAAAAGAGTCACATACCTATATGAACAGCATAATGAATTCAAAGATATTTAAGTCAGTAATTACAACTAATAAAGGAAATTGAAATTGGTGTTTACCCTCAAAAGTTTCACACAAAAAGTAGCAATAGAAGCCTGTCCTTCAAAAGTACCAAAACATCACCTGAACACCATGTGATCTACATCACCTGAACATTATGTGATCTACATCTGAACACCATGATCTACATCACCTGAATACCACATTATCAACACCACCTGAACTCCACATGATCTACATCACCTGAACACCATGACCTACATCATCTGAACACCATGACCTACATCACATCTGAACACGATGTGATCTTCACTACACATTCTGCAAAGAGCCTCAGCAAAAGTATGTACTGTCATACCAGGCAGGTAGATCAGTATAATGCTGAAGTGTAAAAACTGGCAAAAAATTTTGAATTTGAGAAAGGAAAGATTATAGAGTGGTAGATCAAGATGTAAGATAGTTAAAATGTTTGGTCATGTACTAATCTTTATCTTTATAAAATATTCTCACCAGCTTCACTACACTAAGTGTGCAGCAAATGTGCTGCTATCCATAAGTTTGAGTATTTTGGAAAGACTAGAATTTGCAAATCATATATCACTATAAACATGTTTGGTACCTTTTTGTTTGGCTTAAGTCTCATCTTGAAATCTTAAGAACTGACAATAATGTGTATCACTAACTTCACAGTGTAAATCCTAGAACACAATATTTGGATGAGGTGGATGTGTTGCCCAGTACAGGACACAACTAATGGGTATCACTAACTTCACAGTGTAAAATCTAGAACACATTATTTAGGTGAACTAGATGTGTTGCAAAGTAAGGGAACCCATTAACCCTCTCCATACGGGTCACTGGTCAAAGGCCATGTCATGTTTGTTGACTCGCATTCAAAATTTTATTGTACTACTATTTCCTCCTTGTGCCTTTCTCAGCCATTTTCATGTGTTAGGATACCATCTCATTCTTTCAAACCAAGCTTTCAAGGAGGTAAGTTGTATCTTTAGTCTGCTCAAAATTTCATATTTTTTTAGACCTAAATACAACTTAGTTACTAAGCTTGATAAATTATAGTGGAATTCTATTATATCAATAGAGTAATTTATGATTTTTTGGTTACTCAACTGTATATATAAAAACCTACAAAATATCATTTACTTTTATATCCTCCACATGTAAAATTTTAAAAGGCTTAGCAACCTACTGAGTACAAAGGTCTTAGCTAGAAGAGATAATTGTTTGCTTTACTTCTTTATTTACTGTTCTATATTTTAAGAAAAATAAGTTTAAGAATTTATTTCTAAATAGTAATTATCTATATACATATATAATGTATGATAATGGAAATGTAACTGTATTTTACAAAATACTAGTATAATAAACACAGCCAAGACAGATCACTTTGTAAAGACTAAAGGTCAGTTTAATATTATTGGATACGGCAACATGAGTGCACGTGTGCCGTGTCATTGTAACTTCTGTATTGTTAGCCAGGCACATCTGAAAGGTCAATATAATAAAAATAATAATATATATAAATGTATAATGTTTTTTTAATCTTCAACTGAAAATTACTTTGCATGTAGGATAGGCAACATGCGAAAAGAAAAAAAAGCATGAGAAAAACATTGCTTAACAAACCTTAAGACTTAATAAAAGAAAATTGATATATGTGTATGAAATCATTGTAATTTTTACCAATAATCTGTCCAATTTCATTAACATACACTTACTAATTTAAACGTTATAGCATGAACACTATAACAATCACAAAATGGTTATGAGGTCGGTCCCAGGGACTAAGCCTGTGCTGAAAGAGTTAATGGGTATCACTAACTTCACAGTGTAAAATCTAGAACACATTATTCAGGTGAGCTGGATGTGTTGCATAGTACAGAACACAATTAATGGGTATCACTAACTTCATAGTGTAAAATCTAGAACACATTATTCAGGTGAGCTGGATGTATTGGTGCAGCATGGAAATATTCACTCATTGGAATTCTAAAAAAGTCTACTAATCATCATCTTTTCAAAACAATTCTAATCAACTTTACTGCATCAAGTATGGGGCAAATGCTCTCTCTCCATAAATCTGGGAAATTTGGAAAGGTTGAAATTTACAAGCCACAGATCACTACAAACATGTTTGATATACCATTTTGCTTGGTATATTGAGAACTGACAATAATTATTTATATAAAGTGATAGAAGCAGCTTTGGTAGTCTTCACACTCTGATCGAAACGTGTATCTGAAAGTTGTGCTATTATTAAGTTAGTATGGTGACCATTATTACTTGTTACTTTTGGAAAGAAGCATGTTTCTATAAATAACTTATATACAGTAGTTACCTCTTTGTAAAGTAATACAACTTCTAACACTTAACTGTTCTCAATGGTCAATAAAATATAAATTCTAAAGGACTAAAGAAATTTCTCAACTTATAAAGTGAAAAGCCAAGGTAAAGTTAAGGTCTTGTTACATTAGTGTCAAAAATACTTTATTAATGAGCATATTGATAAACAACTCTGTCAAATACTGGTCAGCTTTACATTGGGTGCTCCAGGGTTGGTGCTACTAAGGGCCTTTTCATCTTGGCAGCATATGGGAAAACAACCAATATATCAACGTAAAAACCCAAGCAAAGCCAAGTACTTTCGCTAGTCTCTAATAATAAAAGGGTGTGTCTGTGTGTGTGACCACCATAACTCCAAGAGAAAAGAACCTAGAAACTTGAAATTATTCATCGATGCTAAGTGGACCCTGAAGGTGTGCACCTAGGTATTATTACTTCTCCATGTGAGTGTGCATCTTTTTAATGAGGCAAGCTAGTAAAAATACACATAGAAAACAAGTGATTCCTTATATAACAGCCTCTAATATATAGAAAAGCCAAAGCATTTTGGTAACAATGTGTTTAAACAATGGCTTTTATGTCATGTTGCTTAGCAACAAAAGTATATAGGATATACCTTTAGAATATACACACACTATCATCCTAATAAGATGAGTGAAGCTGGGTACTTTCACTAGTATATACACATTTCTAGAATTAAAAGTAAGTACGCAGTTCAGTACTGTTTAAAAAATACTTTCAATCATGAGCATAAAACAGCCTAGGTTCAAAAGTGAACTGATGAAAAAGCTCTGATCATGCAGAGAGATATGTTAAACACTTGCAAATTTATTTGTTATATTTTGGACTGATTAAAATGAAATGTTCAGTCTTGTTTTGAAATGTCAAGCAATATTCATACAGTTTACACAAATTCAATTAACTGTAAGTGAACTAACGAGTATAAGAAAATCTTCACTAGTTACTCCAGTTCACAAAGAGTTAATAATTTATAATTATGACAATTTATGATAACTTCAATAAAATGCAATTTCTAAAATATTTTATTTTGTTTACAACTATTACAAATTCCATATAGTTTAAAGCTCTTATCTTTATAAAACATTTTTAACAAAATCTTACCATCATCAATTGGAACCACAAAACAATCATCCTCATTCCCAGAGGGTGAAATCACTTTTCCATCTAACAAACCCCTGGCACCATTCATGTGAACAGTGAAAGCCAAAGGTTTGTTCACTTGAAAGCTTTCTTCAGATATAGAACCCAACTCAATATTTTTTGCTTCTTCTGAAGGAGGAGGCATGATATAAACTTTGTATGGGCTGTCTGGGATATGTTGGTCATTGAATTTAATGCCAACATGATAATCTCCTATAAAGAAAAATAATTACTAGACATTTGTATATATTCATTCCATGCTTTTAGGTCATACCAAATCAAACAAAATGTCTTAAAGATACTAAACACTACAAACACGTTTTTAACTTCTTTTCTTTATATTGGATACTATCAATATCCAATCAATTTACAAGCTTCTTTTTTACTCTGAAACGAATTTTATATTACAAAACACTGACTTTAACCACACATATCAAATGCTGAGGCTATAACTGCATTTCATAAAACAAAATTCCAGGTCCAGTACTGCCTTCAGAACTACTTCTTCCTTTGTTAGTTGTACATATTCAGCATGTTGACCATGATTATTTACTGCAATTTTCCATTCTAACAAATTTTTGTAGAATGTATCAAAGTCAACTTTAGACCACATATCATAATAAGCTTCCTGCAAGTACTCCACTGCACATAAACGTCTACTTCCAAGATCACACTTAAACAGTAAAAAACACAAAAGTCTGCTAAAGTTGCATCGAAGAACTTAGATATGTGGTCAAATAAGATTACTTGATTCTGCTTTCTTAATCCATCTCTCTTGTTCAACAACTTTTGATTTTAAAGTGTGGCTGGAAGCTTGTGAACTCTTGTTTGGTAAGCTTTGTTCAAATCAACTTTTTTATTATCCTGTTTAAAGCACCAAGAGATATGTCCAACTTCATTGGAATGATTCCCGTGTCAGAGAGTTCTCTTTTGTAGCCACAGCCTTCATTTTGCAAAATGGTGCATTGTTCTGAAGCAGGTTGGGGTGGGGGTGTCAGAGACCACTGCTGTCCTAAATACTCATTTGTGTATTTTATTCTGTTTACGTGGAGAACAGGCACAAGAGATGTTTGATACAACAGGAATTTTTCATTACAATATCTTTCAAAATCATAAAAAAAGAGTATTTGCAGTTATAAATATCCTTACCAGGTTCTTTAACAATGTAGGACACGTAGCAAGAACCATCCTTTCTGTCTGTGAAATTCATCTCAGCTTTTGAAGGTCCTTCTATTGAGAGTGATAAGCTTCCAACACCTGCCTCTCTGGTCCAGATATTGAACTCCGCTGTAGTTGGGTAGGGTGGTAAAGGTTCCATTTTACTTAACAAAATCAAAATGATCTATCAATATACATTTTGAACATACACAAAACCATAAAAAACTCTGTCTTGTTTACTACAGCAGTTGAAGCCATGTCATGATTGTGTTGTCCATCAATGTAGTAGGAGATAGTTTGTCTTCCAAAACACAGTAAAAATATGGTTGAAAAATGCTGATTTCCATAATAACAAAAGTTGTATGAAAGTTATTGTTTTCCTATATTGAAAATAGATTTCCGATAAGTACTTACCTCTCCTCACGCATATAGCTGTTCTCGTTCAGTGCTGCTCTCTATACGCAAAAATATTTTTGCATGCCACAAGCCTTGAACTCCCACCCACCCACAATCAATGTGGTTCAACTGAATCTTGCATGTAAATCATCATGTGACAACCCTCCATCAATAAGAGTGTGACACACCCTCCTGATGCACGGAACTACCTCTATTCAATTCTACAGAACTATCACTTTGAGATTAGGTAAATACCTATTGGAAATCTATTTTCAGTATAGGAAAATAATAACGTCCAATATGATACATTACCTCCTCTCACATGTATAGTTAGAATCCCACATTGAATGGATGGAGGGACTGGTGCAAAGGAAATAAATAAATATCCTTCAAAAACGTCAGAAAAACACTCATGAATTGTGATCCCCATTTGAACTCTGTGCGAGTGTGAAAATAGGTGTCACATACACTGGTGAAAAGTCGAAGGAGTACAACCAAAATGTGAGAGAAAACTGGTTGGGTTGGAATACAAACCACAGTATACCGTAATCTCAAATCTCAATCCCATGGAAGAAAGACTGTAGAAGAACTATCTAAAGAAAGGAACATGATGAAAGCTAAAGTGGATGTGCTCCAAGGCGCAGAGTGGATAGGGCATAACAGACCATACACAGCCAGTCAATTTCAGTCCAAAACCAAGCAGTATCAGGAATAGAAACTCCAACCATTGGTAGGAAGAGAGTCTACATAGTCTTCACCTAAAGTTAAGTAGAATGG